>NC_060178.1:227500-415471 GCF_021184085.1 Oncorhynchus gorbuscha
AGTCATGCCAGTGATGGTGGTGTTGATGAGGCTGGGTCATGTCAGGTTATAGATTGTGGTGTAGATGAGGTTGGGTCTAGTCATGTTATAGATGGATATGTAGATGAGGCTGGGTCAAGTCATGCTATAGATGGTAGTGTTGATGAGACTGGGTCTAGTCAGGTTATAGATGGTGGTGTAGAAAAGGCTGGGTCTGGTCATGTTATAGATGGTGGTGTGGATGAGGCTGGGTCTAGTCATGTTATAGATGGTGGTGTAGATGAGGCTGGGTCGAGTCAGGTTATAGATGGTGGTGTAGATGAGGCTGGGCCTAGTCATGCCAGTGATGGTGGTGTTGATGAGGCTGGGTCATGTCAGGTTATAGATTGTGGTGTAGATGAGGTTGGGTCTAGTCATGCTATAGATGGTAGTGTTGATGAGGCTGGGTCTAGTCAGGTTATAGATGGTGGTGTAGATGAGGCTGGGTCTAGTCAGGTTATAGATTGTGGTGTAGATGAGGCTGGTTCTTGTCATGCCAGTGATGGTGGTGTAGATGAGGCTGGGTCTCATCAGGCTATATATGGTGGTGTGGATGAGGTTGGGTCTAGTCAGGTTATAGATGGTGGTGTGGATGAGAATGGGTCTAGTCAGGTTATAGATGGTGGTGTAGATGAGGCAGGGTCTAGCCTTGTTTTCGATGGTGATGAAGATGAGGCTGGGTCTTGTCATGTTATAGATGGTGGTGTAGATGAGGCTGGGTCTAGTCATGCCAGTGATGGTGGTGTAGATGAGCCTGGGTCTAGTCAGATTATAGATGGTGGTGTAGTTGAGGCTGGGTCTAGTCATGCCAGTGATGGTGGTGTAGATGAGCCTGGGTCTAGTAAGATTATAGATGGTGGTGTAGATGAGGCTGGGTCTATTCATATTATAGATGGTGGTGTAGATGAGGCTGGGTCTAGTCAGGTTATAGATTGTGGTGTAGATGAGGCAATGTCTTGCCTTGTTTTCGATGGTGATGTAGATGAGGCTGGGTCTAGTCAGGTTATAGATGGTGGTGTAGATGAGGCTGGGTCTAGTCAGGTTATAGACGGTGGTATAGATGAAGCAGGGTCGATCCTTGTTTTCGATGGTGATGTAGATGAGGCTGGGTCTTGTCATGTTATAGATGGTGGTGTAGATGTGGCTGGGTCGAGTCAGGTTATAGATGGTAGTGTGGATGAGGCTGGGTCTAGTCATGTTATAGATGGTGGTGTAGATGAGGCTGGGTCTAGTCAGGTTATAGATTGTGGTGTAGATGAGGCTGGTTCTTGTCATGCAAGTGATGGTGGTGTAGATGAGGCTGGGTCTCATCAGGCTATAGATGGTGGTGTAGATGAGGTTGGGTCTAGTCATGTTATAGATGGTGGTGTGGATGAGGCTGGGTCTAGTCAGGTTATAGATGGTGGTGTGGATGAGAATGGGTCTAGTCAGGTTATAGATGGTGGTGTGGATGAGGCTGGGTCTAGTCATGTTATAGATTGTGGTGTAGATGAGGCTGGTTCTTGTCATGCAAGTGATGGTGGTGTAGATGAGGCTGGGTCTCATCAGGCTATAGATGGTGGTGTAGATGAGGCAGGGTCTAGCCTTGTTTTCGATGGTGATGAAGATGAGGCTGGGTCTTGTCAAGTTATAGATGGTGGTGTAGATGAGGCAGGGTCTAGTCAGGTTATAGACGGTGGTGTAGATGAGGCTGGGTCTCGTCAGGTTATAGATGGTAGTGTAGATGAGGCTGGGTCTTGTCATGTTATAGATGGTGGTGTGGATGAGGCTGGGTCTAGTCATGTTATAGATGGTGGTGTAGATGAGGCTGGGTCTAGTCATGTTATAGATGGTAGTGTGGATGAACATGGGCCTCGTCAGGTTATAGACGGTGGTGTAGTTGAGGCTGGGTCTAGTCATGCCAGCGATGGTGGTGTAGATGAGGCTGGGTCTAGTCATGTTATAGATTGTGGTGTAGATGAGGCTGGTTCTTGTCATGCCAGTGATGGTGGTGTAGATGAGGCTGGGTCTCATCAGGCTATAGATGGTGGTGTGGATGAGGCTGGGTCTAGTCAGGTTATAGATGGTGGTGTGGATGAGAATGGGTCTAGTCAGGTTATAGATGGTGGTGTAGATGAGGCAGGGTCTAGCCTTGTTTTCGATGGTGATGAAAATGAGGCTGGGTCTTGTCATGTTATAGATGGTGGTGTGGATGAGGCTGGGTCTAGTCATGTTATAGATGGTGTAGTAGATGAGGCTGGGTCTAGTCATGCCAGTGATGGTGGTGTAGATGAGGCTGGGTCTAGTCAGGTTATAGATGGTGGTGTGGATGAGGCTGGGTCTAGTCAGGTTATAGATGGTGGTTTGGATGAGGCTGGGTCGAGTCAGGTTATAGATGGTAGTGTGGATGAGGCTGGGTCTAGTCAGATTATAGACGGTGGTGTAGTTGAGGTTGGGTATAGTCAGGTTATAGATGGTGGTGTGGATGAGGCTGGGTCTAGTCATGTTATAGATGGTGGTGTGGATGAGACTGGGTCTACTCATGTTATAGATGGTGGTGTAGATGAGGCTGGGTCTAGTCAGGTTATAGATTGTGGTGTAGATGAGGCTGGGTCTAGTCATGCCAGTGATGGTGGTGTAGATAAGGCTGGGTCTAATCAGGCTATAGATGGTGGTGTAGATGAGGCTGGGTCTAGTCATGTTATAGACGGTGGTGTGGATGAGGCTGGGTCTAGTCATGCCAGTGATGGTGGTGTAGATGAGGCTGGGTCTAGTCATGTTATGGAAGGTGGTGTAGATGAGGCTGGGTCTAGCCAGGCTATAGATGGTGGTGTAGATGAGGCTGGATCTATTCATGTTATAGATGGTGGTGTGGATGAGGCTGGGTCTAGTCAGGTTATAGATGGTGGTGTGGATGAGGCTGGGTCTAGTCAGGCGATAGATGGTTGTGTAGATGAGGCTGGGTCTAGTCAGGCTATAGACGGTGGTGTAGATGAGGCAATGTCTTGCCTTGTTTTCTATGGTGATGTAGATGAGGCTGGGTATTGTCATGTTATAGATGGTGGTGTAGATGAGGCTGGGTCGAGTCAGGTTATAGACTGTGGTGTAGTTGAGGTTGGGTATAGTCAGGTTATAGATGGTGGTGTGGATGAGGCTGGGTCTAGTCATGTTATAGATGGTGGTGTGGATGAGACTGGGTCTACTCATGTTATAGATGGTGGTGTAGATGAGGCTGGGTCTAGTCAGGTTATAGATTGTGGTGTAGATGAGGCTGGGTCTAGTCATGCCAGTGATGGTGGTGTAGATAAGGCTGGGTCTAATCAGGCTATAGATGGTGGTGTAGATGAGGCTGGGTCTAGTCATGTTATAGACGGTGGTGTGGATGAGGCTGGGTCTCGTCATGTTATAGATGGTGGTGTAGATGAGGCTGGATCTATTCATGTTATAGATGGTGGTGTGGATGAGGCTGGGTCTAGTCAGGCGATAGATGGTGGTGTGGATGAGGCTGGGTCTAGTCAGGTTATAGATGGTGGTGTAGATGAGGCTGGGTCTAGTCAGGCGATAGATGGTTGTGTAGATGAGGCTGGGTCTAGTCAGATTATAGATGGTGGTGTAGATGAGGCTGGGTCTATTCATGTCATAGATGGTGGTGTGGATGAGGCTGGGTCTAGTCAGGTTATAGATGGTGGTGTAGATAAGGCTGGGTCTAGTCAGGTTATAGACGGTGGTGTGGATGAGGCTGGGTCTAGTCATGCCAGTGATGGTGGTGTAGATGAGGCTGGGTCTAGTCATGTTATGGAAGGTGGTGTAGATTAGGCTGGGTCTAGTCAGGCTATAGATGGTGGTGTAGATGAGGCTGGATCTATTCATGTTATAGATGGTGGTGTGGATGAGGCTGGGTCTAGTCAGGTTATAGATGGTGGTGTGGATGAGGCTGGGTCTAGTCAGGCGATAGATGGTTGTGTAGATGAGGCTGGGTCTAGTCAGGCTATAGATGGTGGTGTAGATGAGGCTGGGTCTGTTCATGTAATAGATGGTGGTGTGGATGAGGCTGGGTCTAGTCAGGTTATAGATGGTGGTGTGGATGAGGCTGGGTCTAGTCAGGTTATATACGGTGGTGTAGATGAGGTTGGGTCTAGTCATGTTATAGATTGTGGTGTAGATGAGCCTGTGTCTAGTCAGATTATAGATGGTGGTGTAGATGAGGCTGGGTCTATTCATGTCATAGATGGTGGTGTGGATGAGGCTGGGTCTAGTCAGGTTATAGATGGTGGTGTAGATAAGGCTGGGTCTAGTCAGGTTATAGACGGTGGTGTAGATGAGGCAGGGTTGATCCTTGTTTTCGATGGTGATGTAGATGAGGCTGGGTCTAGTCATGTTATGGATGTTGGTGTAGATGAGGCTGGGTCGAGTCAGGTTATAGATTGTGGTGTAGATGAGGCTGGATCTAGTCATGTTTTAGATGGTGTAGATGAGGCGGGGTCTAGTCAGGTTATAGATGGTGGTTTGGATGAGGCTGGGTCTAGTCAGGTTATAGATGGTGGTGTGGATGAGGCTGGGTCTAGTCAGGTTATAGATGGTGGTTTGGATGAGGCTGGGTCGAGTCAGGTTATAGATGGTGGTGTGGATGAGGCTGGGTCTAGTCAGGCGATAGATGGTTGTGTAGATGAGGCTGGGTCTAGTCAGGCTATAGACGGTGGTGTAGATGAGGCAATGTCTTGCCTTGTTTTCTATGGTGATGTAGATGAGGCTGGGTCTTGTCATGTTATAGATGGTGGTGTAGATGAGGCTGGGTCGAGTCAGGTTATAGACGGTGGTGTAGTTGAGGTTGGGTATAGTCAGGTTATAGATGGTGGTGTGGATGAGGCTGGGTCTAGTCATGTTATAGATGGTGGTGTGGATGAGACTGGGTCTACTCATGTTATAGATGGTGGTGTAGATGAGGCTGGGTCTAGTCAGGTTATAGATTGTGGTGTAGATGAGGCTGGGTCTAGTCATGCCAGTGATGGTGGTGTAGATAAGGCTGGGTCTAATCAGGCTATAGATGGTGGTGTAGATGAGGCTGGGTCTAGTCATGTTATAGACGGTGGTGTGGATGAGGCTGGGTCTCGTCATGTTATAGATGGTGGTGTGGATGAGGCTGGGTCTAGTCAGGCGATAGATGGTGGTGTGGATGAGGCTGGGTCTAGTCAGGCGATAGATGGTTGTGTAGATGAGGCTGGGTCTAGTCAGATTATAGATGGTGGTGTAGATGAGGCTGGGTCTATTCATGTCATAGATGGTGGTGTGGATGAGGCTGGGTCTAGTCAGGTTATAGATGGTGGTGTAGATAAGGCTGGGTCTAGTCAGGTTATAGACGGTGGTGTGGATGAGGCTGGGTCTAGTCATGCCAGTGATGGTGGTGTAGATGAGGCTGGGTCTAGTCATGTTATGGAAGGTGGTGTAGATTAGGCTGGGTCTAGTCAGGCTATAGATGGTGGTGTAGATGAGGCTGGATCTATTCATGTTATAGATGGTGGTGTGGATGAGGCTGGGTCTAGTCAGGTTATAGATGGTGGTGTGGATGAGGCTGGGTCTAGTCAGGCGATAGATGGTTGTGTAGATGAGGCTGGGTCTAGTCAGGCTATAGATGGTGGTGTAGATGAGGCTGGGTCTGTTCATGTAATAGATGGTGGTGTGGATGAGGCTGGGTCTAGTCAGGTTATAGATGGTGGTGTGGATGAGGCTGGGTCTAGTCAGGTTATATACGGTGGTGTAGATGAGGTTGGGTCTAGTCATGTTATAGATTGTGGTGTAGATGAGCCTGTGTCTAGTCAGATTATAGATGGTGGTGTAGATGAGGCTGGGTCTATTCATGTCATAGATGGTGGTGTGGATGAGGCTGTGTCTAGTCAGGTTATAGATGGTGGTGTAGATAAGGCTGGGTCTAGTCAGGTTATAGACGGTGGTGTAGATGAGGCAGGGTTGATCCTTGTTTTCGATGGTGATGTAGATGAGGCTGGGTCTAGTCATGTTATGGATGGTGGTGTAGATGAGGCTGGGTCGAGTCAGGTTATAGATTGTGGTGTAGATGAGGCTGGATCTAGTCATGTTTTAGATGGTGTAGATGAGGCGGGGTCTAGTCAGGTTATAGATGGTGGTTTGGATGAGGCTGGGTCTAGTCAGGTTATAGATGGTGGTGTGGATGAGGCTGGGTCTAGTCAGGTTATAGATGGTGGTTTGGATGAGGCTGGGTCGAGTCAGGTTATAGATGGTAGTGTGGATGAGGCTGGGTCTAGTCAGGTTATAGACGGTGGTGTAGTTGAGGTTGGGTATAGTCAGGTTATAGATGGTGGTGTGGATGAGGCTGGGTCTAGTCATGTTATAGATGGTGGTGTGGATGAGACTGGGTCTACTCATGTTATAGATGGTGGTGTAGATGAGGCTGGGTCTAGTCAGGTTATAGATTGTGGTGTAGATGAGGCTGGGTCTAGTCGTGCCAGTGATGGTGGTGTAGATAAGGCTGGGTCTAATCAGGCTATAGATGGTGGTGTAGATGAGGCTGGGTCTAGTCATGTTATAGACGGTGGTGTGGATGAGGCTGGGTTTCGTCATGTTATAGATGGTGGTGTAGATGAGGCTGGGTCTAATAATAATAATAATAATAATAATAATAGTCATGCCAGTGATGGTGGTGTAGATGAGGCTGGGTCTAGTCATGTTATGGAAGGTGGTGTAGATGAGGCTGGGTCTAGTCAGGCTATAGATGGTGGTGTGGATGAGGCTGGGTCTAGTCAGGTTATAGATGGTGGTGTGGATGAGGCTGGGTCTAGTCAGGCGATAGATGGTTGTGTAGATGAGGCTGGGTCTAGTCAGGCTATAGATGGTGGTGTAGATGAGGCTGGATCTATTCATGTTATAGATGGTGGTGTGGATGAGGCTGGGTCTAGTCAGGTTATAGATGGTGGTGTGGATGAGGCTGGGTCTAGTCAGGCGATAGATGGTTGTGTGGATGAGGTTGGGTCTAGTCATGTTATAGATTGTGGTGTAGATGAGCCTGTGTCTAGTCAGATTATAGATGGTGGTGTAGATGAGGCTGGGTCTATTCATGTCATAGATGGTGGTGTGGATGAGGCTGGGTCTAGTCAGGTTATAGATGGTGGTGTAGATAAGGCTGGGTCTAGTCAGGTTATAGACGGTGGTGTAGATGAGGCAGGGTTGATCCTTGTTTTCGATGGTGATGTAGATGAGGCTGGGTCTAGTCATGTTATGGATGGTGGTGTAGATGAGGCTGGGTCGAGTCAGGTTATAGATTGTGGTGTAGATGAGGCTGGGTCTAGTCATGTTTTAGATGGTGTAGATGAGGCGGGGTCTAGTCAGGTTATAGATGGTGGTTTGGATGAGGCTGGGTCTAGTCAGGTTATAGATGGTGGTGTGGATGAGACTGGGTCTAGTCAGGTTATAGATGGTGGTTTGGATGAGGCTGGGTCGAGTCAGGTTATAGATCGTAGTGTGGATGAGGCTGGGTCTAGTCAGGTTATAGACGGTGGTGTAGTTGAGGTTGGGTATAGTCAGGTTATAGATGGTGGTGTGGATGAGGCTGGGTCTAGTCATGTTATAGATGGTGGTGTGGATGAGACTGGGTCTACTCATGTTATAGATGGTGGTGTAGATGAGGCTGGGTCTAGTCAGGTTATAGATTGTGGTGTAGATGAGGCTGGGTCTAGTCATGTTATAGACGGTGGTGTGGATGAGGCTGGGTTTCGTCATGTTATAGATGGTGGTGTAGATGAGGCTGGGTCTAGTCATGCCAGTGATGGTGGTGTAGATGAGGCTGGGTCTAGTCATGTTATGGAAGGTGGTGTAGATGAGGCTGGGTCTAGTCAGGCTATAGATGGTGGTGTAGATGAGGCTGGATCTATTCATGTTATAGATGGTGGTGTGGATGAGGCTGGGTCTAGTCAGGTTATATATGGTGGTGTGGATGAGGCTGGGTCTAGTCAGGCGATTAGATGGTTGTGTAGATGAGGCTGGGTCTAGTCAGGCTATAGATGGTGGTGTAGATGAGGCAATGTCTTGCCTTGTTTTCTATGGTGATGTAGATGAGGCTGGGTCTTGTCATGTTATAGATGGTGGTGTAGATGAGGCTGGGTCTAGTCAGGTTATAGACGGTGGTGTAGATGAGGCTGGGTCGAGTCAGGTTATAGATGGTAGTGTGGATGAGGCTGGGTCTAGTCAGGTTATAGATGGTGGTGTAGTTGAGGTTGGGTATAGTCAGGTTATAGATGGTGGTGTGGATGAGGCTGGGTCTAGTCATGTTATAGATGGTGGTGTGGATGAGACTGCGTCTACTCATGTTATAGATGGTGGTGTAGATGAGGCTGGGTCTAGTCAGGTTATAGATTGTGGTGTAGATGAGGCTGGGTCTAGTCATGCCAGTGATGGTGGTGTAGATAAGGCTGGGTCTAATCAGGCTATAGATGGTGGTGTAGATGAGGCTGGGTCTAGTCATGTTATAGAAGGTGGTGTGGATGAGGCTGGGTCTCGTCATTTTATAGATGGTGGTGTAGATGAGGCTGGATCTATTCATGTTATAGATGGTGGTGTGGATGAGGCTGGGTCTAGTCAGGTTATAGATGGTGGTGTGGATGAGGCTGGGTCTAGTCAGGCGATAGATGGTTGTGTAGATGAGGCTGGGTCTAGTCAGGCTATAGATGGTGGTGTAGATGAGGCTGGGTCTATTCATGTAATAGATGGTGGTGTGGATGAGGCTGGGTCTAGTCAGGTTATAGATGGTGGTGTGGATGAGGCTGGGTCTAGTCAGGTTATATACGGTGGTGTAGATGAGGTTGGGTCTAGTCATGTTATAGATTGTGGTGTGATGATGAGCCTGTGTCTAGTCAGATTATAGATGGTGGTGTAGATGAGGCTGGGTCTATTCATGTCATAGATGGTGGTATGGATGAGGCTGGGTCTAGTCAGGTTATAGATGGTGGTGTAGATAAGGCTGGGTCTAGTCAGGTTATAGACGGTGGTGTGGATGAGGCTGGGTCTCGTCATGTTATAGATGGTGGTGTAGATGAGGCTGGGTCTAGTCATGCCAGTGATGGTGGTGTAGATTAGGCTGGGTCTAGTCAGGCTATAGATGGTGGTGTAGATGAGGCTGGATCTATTCATTTTATGGATGGTGGTGTAGATGAGGCTGGGTCTAGTCAGGTTATAGACGGTGGTGTAGATGAGGCAGGGTCGATCCTTGTTTTCGATGGTGATGTAGATGAGGCTGGGTCTAGTCAGGTTATAGACGGTGGTGTAGATGAGGCAATGTCTTGCCTTGTTTTCGATGGTGATGTAGATGAGGCTGGGTCTAGTCAGGTTATAGATGGTGGTGTAGATGAGGCTGGGTCTACTCATGTTTTAGATGGTGGTGTAGATGAGGCTGGGTCTAGTTGGGCTATAGATGGTGGTGTAGATGAGGCTGGGTCTAGTCATGTTATAGATGGTGGTGTAGATGAGGCTGGGTCTAGTCATGTTATAGATTGTGGTGTAGATGAGGCTGGGTCTAGTCATGCCAGTGATGGTGGTGTAGATGAGGCTGGGTCTAGTCATGTTATGGATGGTGGTGTAGATGAGAATGGGTCTAGTCAGGCTATAGATGGTGGTGTAGATGAGGCTGGGTCTATTCATGTTATAGATGGTGGTGTAGATGAGGCTGGGTCTAGTCATGCCATTGATGGTGGTGTAGATGAGGCTGGGTCTAGTCATGTTATAGATGGTGTAGTAGATGAGGCTGGGTCTAGTCATGCCAGTGATGGTGGTGTAGATGAGGCTGGGTCTAGTCATGTTATGGATGGTGGTGTAGATGAGGCTGGGTCTAGTCAGGTTATAGATTGTGGTGTAGATGAGGCTGGGTCTTGTCATGTTTTAGATGGTGGTGTGGATGAGGCTGGGTCTAGTCATGTTATAGATGGTGGTTTAGATGAGGCTGGGTCTAGTCATGTTATAGATGGTGTAGTAGATGAGGCTGGGTCTAGTCATGCCAGTGATGGTGGTGTAGATGAGGCTGGGTCTAGTCATGTTATGGATGGTGGTGTAGATGAGGCTGGGTCTAGTCAGGTTATAGATTGTGGTGTAGATGAGGCTGGGTCTACTAATGTTATTGATGGTGGTGTAGATGAGGCTGGGTCTAGTCAGGTTATAGATGGTGGTGTAGATGAGGCTGGGTCTAGTCAGGTTATAGACGGTGGTGTAGATGAGACAATGTCTTGCCTTGTTTTCGATGGTGATGTAGATGAGGCTGGGTCTTGTCATGTTATAGATGGTGGTGTAGATGAGGCTGGGTCTACTCATGTTTTAGATGGTGGTGTAGATGAGGCTGGGTCTCGTCAGGTTATGGATGGTGGTGTGGATGAGGCTGGGTCTAGTCAGGTTATAGATGGTGGTGTGGATGAGGCTGGGTCTAGTCAGGCTATAGATGGTGGTGTAGATGAGGCTGGGTCTATTCATGTTATAGATGGTGGTGTAGATGAGGCTGGGTCTAGTCATGCCATTGATGGTGGTGTAGATGAGGCTGGGTCTAGTCATGTTATAGATGGTGTAGTAGATGAGGCTGGGTCTAGTCATGCCAGTGATGGTGGTGTAGATGAGGCTGGGTCTAGTCATGTTATGGATGGTGGTGTAGATGAGGCTGGGTCTAGTCAGGTTATAGATTGTGGTGTAGATGAGGCTGGGTCTAGTCAGGTTATAGACGGTGGTGTAGATGAGGCAGGGTTGATCCTTGTTTTCGATGGTGATGTAGATGAGGCTGGGTCTAGTCATGTTATGGATGGTGGTGTAGATGAGGCTGGGTCGAGTCAGGTTATAGATTGTGGTGTAGATGAGGCTGGATCTAGTCATGTTTTAGATGGTGTAGATGAGGCGGGGTCTAGTCAGGTTATAGATGGTGGTTTGGATGAGGCTGGGTCTAGTCAGGTTATAGATGGTGGTGTGGATGAGGCTGGGTCTAGTCAGGTTATAGATGGTGGTTTGGATGAGGCTGGGTCGAGTCAGGTTATAGATGGTAGTGTGGATGAGGCTGGGTCTAGTCAGGTTATAGACGGTGGTGTAGTTGAGGTTGGGTATAGTCAGGTTATAGATGGTGGTGTGGATGAGGCTGGGTCTAGTCATGTTATAGATGGTGGTGTGGATGAGACTGGGTCTACTCATGTTATAGATGGTGGTGTAGATGAGGCTGGGTCTAGTCAGGTTATAGATTGTGGTGTAGATGAGGCTGGGTCTAGTCGTGCCAGTGATGGTGGTGTAGATAAGGCTGGGTCTAATCAGGCTATAGATGGTGGTGTAGATGAGGCTGGGTCTAGTCATGTTATAGACGGTGGTGTGGATGAGGCTGGGTTTCGTCATGTTATAGATGGTGGTGTAGATGAGGCTGGGTCTAGTCATGCCAGTGATGGTGGTGTAGATGAGGCTGGGTCTAGTCATGTTATGGAAGGTGGTGTAGATGAGGCTGGGTCTAGTCAGGCTATAGATGGTGGTGTGGATGAGGCTGGGTCTAGTCAGGTTATAGATGGTGGTGTGGATGAGGCTGGGTCTAGTCAGGCGATAGATGGTTGTGTAGATGAGGCTGGGTCTAGTCAGGCTATAGATGGTGGTGTAGATGAGGCTGGATCTATTCATGTTATAGATGGTGGTGTGGATGAGGCTGGGTCTAGTCAGGTTATAGATGGTGGTGTGGATGAGGCTGGGTCTAGTCAGGCGATAGATGGTTGTGTGGATGAGGTTGGGTCTAGTCATGTTATAGATTGTGGTGTAGATGAGCCTGTGTCTAGTCAGATTATAGATGGTGGTGTGGATGAGGCTGGGTCTAGTCATGTTTTAGATGGTGTAGATGAGGCGGGGTCTAGTCAGGTTATAGATGGTGGTTTGGATGAGGCTGGGTCGAGTCAGGTTATAGATCGTAGTGTGGATGAGGCTGGGTCTAGTCAGGTTATAGACGGTGGTGTAGTTGAGGTTGGGTATAGTCAGGTTATAGATGGTGGTGTGGATGAGGCTGGGTCTAGTCATGTTATAGATGGTGGTGTGGATGAGACTGGGTCTACTCATGTTATAGATGGTGGTGTAGATGAGGCTGGGTCTAGTCAGGTTATAGATTGTGGTGTAGATGAGGCTGGGTCTAGTCATGTTATAGACGGTGGTGTGGATGAGGCTGGGTTTCGTCATGTTATAGATGGTGGTGTAGATGAGGCTGGGTCTAGTCATGCCAGTGATGGTGGTGTAGATGAGGCTGGGTCTAGTCATGTTATGGAAGGTGGTGTAGATGAGGCTGGGTCTAGTCAGGCTATAGATGGTGGTGTAGATGAGGCTGGATCTATTCATGTTATAGATGGTGGTGTGGATGAGGCTGGGTCTAGTCAGGTTATATATGGTGGTGTGGATGAGGCTGGGTCTAGTCAGGCGATAGATGGTTGTGTAGATGAGGCTGGGTCTAGTCAGGCTATAGATGGTGGTGTAGATGAGGCAATGTCTTGCCTTGTTTTCTATGGTGATGTAGATGAGGCTGGGTCTTGTCATGTTATAGATGGTGGTGTAGATGAGGCTGGGTCTAGTCAGGTTATAGACGGTGGTGTAGATGAGGCTGGGTCGAGTCAGGTTATAGATGGTAGTGTGGATGAGGCTGGGTCTAGTCAGGTTATAGATGGTGGTGTAGTTGAGGTTGGGTATAGTCAGGTTATAGATGGTGGTGTGTATGAGGCTGGGTCTAGTCATGTTATAGATGGTGGTGTGGATGAGACTGCGTCTACTCATGTTATAGATGGTGGTGTAGATGAGGCTGGGTCTAGTCAGGTTATAGATTGTGGTGTAGATGAGGCTGGGTCTAGTCATGCCAGTGATGGTGGTGTAGATAAGGCTGGGTCTAATCAGGCTATAGATGGTGGTGTAGATGAGGCTGGGTCTAGTCATATTATAGAAGGTGGTGTGGATGAGGCTGGGTCTCGTCATTTTATAGATGGTGGTGTAGATGAGGCTGGATCTATTCATGTTATAGATGGTGGTGTGGATGAGGCTGGGTCTAGTCAGGTTATAGATGGTGGTGTGGATGAGGCTGGGTCTAGTCAGGCGATAGATGGTTGTGTAGATGAGGCTGGGTCTAGTCAGGCTATAGATGGTGGTGTAGATGAGGCTGGGTCTATTCATGTAATAGATGGTGGTGTGGATGAGGCTGGGTCTAGTCAGGTTATAGATGGTGGTGTGGATGAGGCTGGGTCTAGTCAGGTTATATACGGTGGTGTAGATGAGGTTGGGTCTAGTCATGTTATAGATTGTGGTGTAGATGAGCCTGTGTCTAGTCAGATTATAGATGGTGGTGTAGATGAGGCTGGGTCTATTCATGTCATAGATGGTGGTATGGATGAGGCTGGGTCTAGTCAGGTTATAGATGGTGGTGTAGATAAGGCTGGGTCTAGTCAGGTTATAGACGGTGGTGTGGATGAGGCTGGGTCTCGTCATGTTATAGATGGTGGTGTAGATGAGGCTGGGTCTAGTCATGCCAGTGATGGTGGTGTAGATTAGGCTGGGTCTAGTCAGGCTATAGATGGTGGTGTAGATGAGGCTGGATCTATTCATTTTATGGATGGTGGTGTAGATGAGGCTGGGTCTAGTCAGGTTATAGATGGTGGTGTAGATGAGGCTGGGTCTAGTTGGGCTATAGATGGTGGTGTAGATGAGGCTGGGTCTAGTCATGTTATAGATGGTGGTGTAGATGAGGCTGGGTCTAGTCATGTTATAGATTGTGGTGTAGATGAGGCTGGGTCTAGTCATGCCAGTGATGGTGGTGTAGATGAGGCTGGGTCTAGTCATGTTATGGATGGTGGTGTAGATGAGGCTGGGTCTAGTCAGGTTATAGATTGTGGTGTAGATGAGGCTGGGTCTACTCATGTTATTGATGGTGGTGTAGATGAGGCTGGGTCTAGTCAGGTTATAGATGGTGGTGTAGATGAGGCTGGGTCTAGTCAGGTTATAGACGGTGGTGTAGTTGAGGTTGGGTATAGTCAGGTTATAGATGGTGGTGTGGATGAGGCTGGGTCTAGTCATGTTATAGATGGTGGTGTGGATGAGACTGGGTCTACTCATGTTATAGATGGTGGTGTAGATGAGGCTGGGTCTAGTCAGGTTATAGATTGTGGTGTAGATGAGGCTGGGTCTAGTCGTGCCAGTGATGGTGGTGTAGATAAGGCTGGGTCTAATCAGGCTATAGATGGTGGTGTAGATGAGGCTGGGTCTAGTCATGTTATAGACGGTGGTGTGGATGAGGCTGGGTTTCGTCATGTTATAGATGGTGGTGTAGATGAGGCTGAGTCTAGTCATGCCAGTGATGGTGGTGTAGATGAGGCTGGGTCTAGTCATGTTATGGAAGGTGGTGTAGATGAGGCTGGGTCTAGTCAGGCTATAGATGGTGGTGTGGATGAGGCTGGGTCTAGTCAGGTTATAGATGGTGGTGTGGATGAGGCTGGGTCTAGTCAGGCGATAGATGGTTGTGTAGATGAGGCTGGGTCTAGTCAGGCTATAGATGGTGGTGTAGATGAGGCTGGATCTATTCATGTTATAGATGGTGGTGTGGATGAGGCTGGGTCTAGTCAGGTTATAGATGGTGGTGTGGATGAGGCTGGGTCTAGTCAGGCGATAGATGGTTGTGTGGATGAGGTTGGGTCTAGTCATGTTATAGATTGTGGTGTAGATGAGCCTGTGTCTAGTCAGATTATAGATGGTGGTGTAGATGAGGCTGGGTCTATTCATGTCATAGATGGTGGTGTGGATGAGGCTGGGTCTAGTCAGGTTATAGATGGTGGTGTAGATAAGGCTGGGTCTAGTCAGGTTATAGACGGTGGTGTAGATGAGGCAGGGTTGATCCTTGTTTTCGATGGTGATGTAGATGAGGCTGGGTCTAGTCATGTTATGGATGGTGGTGTAGATGAGGCTGGGTCGAGTCAGGTTATAGATTGTGGTGTAGATGAGGCTGGGTCTAGTCATGTTTTAGATGGTGTAGATGAGGCGGGGTCTAGTCAGGTTATAGATGGTGGTTTGGATGAGGCTGGGTCTAGTCAGGTTATAGATGGTGGTGTGGATGAGACTGGGTCTAGTCAGGTTATAGATGGTGGTTTGGATGAGGCTGGGTCGAGTCAGGTTATAGATCGTAGTGTGGATGAGGCTGGGTCTAGTCAGGTTATAGACGGTGGTGTAGTTGAGGTTGGGTATAGTCAGGTTATAGATGGTGGTGTGGATGAGGCTGGGTCTAGTCATGTTATAGATGGTGGTGTGGATGAGACTGGGTCTACTCATGTTATAGATGGTGGTGTAGATGAGGCTGGGTCTAGTCAGGTTATAGATTGTGGTGTAGATGAGGCTGGGTCTAGTCATGTTATAGACGGTGGTGTGGATGAGGCTGGGTTTCGTCATGTTATAGATGGTGGTGTAGATGAGGCTGGGTCTAGTCATGCCAGTGATGGTGGTGTAGATGAGGCTGGGTCTAGTCATGTTATGGAAGGTGGTGTAGATGAGGCTGGGTCTAGTCAGGCTATAGATGGTGGTGTAGATGAGGCTGGATCTATTCATGTTATAGATGGTGGTGTGGATGAGGCTGGGTCTAGTCAGGTTATATATGGTGGTGTGGATGAGGCTGGGTCTAGTCAGGCGATAGATGGTTGTGTAGATGAGGCTGGGTCTAGTCAGGCTATAGATGGTGGTGTAGATGAGGCAATGTCTTGCCTTGTTTTCTATGGTGATGTAGATGAGGCTGGGTCTTGTCATGTTATAGATGGTGGTGTAGATGAGGCTGGGTCTAGTCAGGTTATAGACGGTGGTGTAGATGAGGCTGGGTCGAGTCAGGTTATAGATGGTAGTGTGGATGAGGCTGGGTCTAGTCAGGTTATAGATGGTGGTGTAGTTGAGGTTGGGTATAGTCAGGTTATAGATGGTGGTGTGGATGAGGCTGGGTCTAGTCATGTTATAGATGGTGGTGTGGATGAGACTGCGTCTACTCATGTTATAGATGGTGGTGTAGATGAGGCTGGGTCTAGTCAGGTTATAGATTGTGGTGTAGATGAGGCTGGGTCTAGTCATGCCAGTGATGGTGGTGTAGATAAGGCTGGGTCTAATCAGGCTATAGATGGTGGTGTAGATGAGGCTGGGTCTAGTCATGTTATAGAAGGTGGTGTGGATGAGGCTGGGTCTCGTCATTTTATAGATGGTGGTGTAGATGAGGCTGGATCTATTCATGTTATAGATGGTGGTGTGGATGAGGCTGGGTCTAGTCAGGTTATAGATGGTGGTGTGGATGAGGCTGGGTCTAGTCAGGCGATAGATGGTTGTGTAGATGAGGCTGGGTCTAGTCAGGCTATAGATGGTGGTGTAGATGAGGCTGGGTCTATTCATGTAATAGATGGTGGTGTGGATGAGGCTGGGTCTAGTCAGGTTATAGATGGTGGTGTGGATGAGGCTGGGTCTAGTCAGGTTATATACGGTGGTGTAGATGAGGTTGGGTCTAGTCATGTTATAGATTGTGGTGTAGATGAGCCTGTGTCTAGTCAGATTATAGATGGTGGTGTAGATGAGGCTGGGTCTATTCATGTCATAGATGGTGGTATGGATGAGGCTGGGTCTAGTCAGGTTATAGATGGTGGTGTAGATAAGGCTGGGTCTAGTCAGGTTATAGACGGTGGTGTAGATGAGGCAGGGTTGATCCTTGTTTTCGATGGTGATGTAGATGAGGCTGGGTCTAGTCATGTTATGGATGGTGGTGTAGATGAGGCTGGGTCGAGTCAGGTTATAGATTGTGGTGTAGATGAGGCTGGGTCTAGTCATGCCAGTGATGGTGGTGTAGATGAGGCTGGGTCTAGTCATGTTATGGAAGGTGGTGTAGATGAGGCTGGGTCTAGTCAGGCTATAGATGGTGGTGTGGATGAGGCTGGGTCTAGTCAGGTTATAGATGGTGGTGTAGATGAGGCAGGGTTGATCCTTGTTTTCGATGGTGATGTAGATGAGGCTGGGTCTAGTCATGTTATGGATGGTGGTGTAGATGAGGCTGGGTCGAGTCAGGTTATAGATTGTGGTGTAGATGAGGCTGGGTCTAGTCATGCCAGTGATGGTGGTGTAGATGAGGCTGGGTCTAGTCATGTTATGGAAGGTGGTGTAGATGAGGCTGGGTCTAGTCAGGCTATAGATGGTGGTGTGGATGAGGCTGGGTCTAGTCAGGTTATAGATGGTGGTGTGGATGAGGCTGGGTCTAGTCAGGCGATAGATGGTTGTGTAGATGAGGCTGGGTCTAGTCAGGCTATAGATGGTGGTGTAGATGAGGCTGGATCTATTCATGTTATAGATGGTGGTGTGGATGAGGCTGGGTCTAGTCAGGTTATAGATGGTGGTGTGGATGAGGCTGGGTCTAGTCAGGCGATAGATGGTTGTGTGGATGAGGTTGGGTCTAGTCATGTTATAGATTGTGGTGTAGATGAGCCTGTGTCTAGTCAGATTATAGATGGTGGTGTAGATGAGGCTGGGTCTATTCATGTCATAGATGGTGGTGTGGATGAGGCTGGGTCTAGTCAGGTTATAGATGGTGGTGTAGATAAGGCTGGGTCTAGTCAGGTTATAGACGGTGGTGTAGATGAGGCAGGGTTGATCCTTGTTTTCGATGGTGATGTAGATGAGGCTGGGTCTAGTCATGTTATGGATGGTGGTGTAGATGAGGCTGGGTCGAGTCAGGTTATAGATTGTGGTGTAGATGAGGCTGGGTCTAGTCATGTTTTAGATGGTGTAGATGAGGCGGGGTCTAGTCAGGTTATAGATGGTGGTTTGGATGAGGCTGGGTCTAGTCAGGTTATAGATGGTGGTGTGGATGAGACTGGGTCTAGTCAGGTTATAGATGGTGGTTTGGATGAGGCTGGGTCGAGTCAGGTTATAGATCGTAGTGTGGATGAGGCTGGGTCTAGTCAGGTTATAGACGGTGGTGTAGTTGAGGTTGGGTATAGTCAGGTTATAGATGGTGGTGTGGATGAGGCTGGGTCTAGTCATGTTATAGATGGTGGTGTGGATGAGACTGGGTCTACTCATGTTATAGATGGTGGTGTAGATGAGGCTGGGTCTAGTCAGGTTATAGATTGTGGTGTAGATGAGGCTGGGTCTAGTCATGTTATAGACGGTGGTGTGGATGAGGCTGGGTTTCGTCATGTTATAGATGGTGGTGTAGATGAGGCTGGGTCTAGTCATGCCAGTGATGGTGGTGTAGATGAGGCTGGGTCTAGTCATGTTATGGAAGGTGGTGTAGATGAGGCTGGGTCTAGTCAGGCTATAGATGGTGGTGTAGATGAGGCTGGATCTATTCATGTTATAGATGGTGGTGTGGATGAGGCTGGGTCTAGTCAGGTTATATATGGTGGTGTGGATGAGGCTGGGTCTAGTCAGGCGATAGATGGTTGTGTAGATGAGGCTGGGTCTAGTCAGGCTATAGATGGTGGTGTAGATGAGGCAATGTCTTGCCTTGTTTTCTATGGTGATGTAGATGAGGCTGGGTCTTGTCATGTTATAGATGGTGGTGTAGATGAGGCTGGGTCTAGTCAGGTTATAGACTGTGGTGTAGATGAGGCTGGGTCGAGTCAGGTTATAGATGGTAGTGTGGATGAGGCTGGGTCTAGTCAGGTTATAGATGGTGGTGTAGTTGAGGTTGGGTATAGTCAGGTTATAGATGGTGGTGTGGATGAGGCTGGGTCTAGTCATGTTATAGATGGTGGTGTGGATGAGACTGCGTCTACTCATGTTATAGATGGTGGTGTAGATGAGGCTGGGTCTAGTCAGGTTATAGATTGTGGTGTAGATGAGGCTGGGTCTAGTCATGCCAGTGATGGTGGTGTAGATAAGGCTGGGTCTAATCAGGCTATAGATGGTGGTGTAGATGAGGCTGGGTCTAGTCATGTTATAGAAGGTGGTGTGGATGAGGCTGGGTCTCGTCATTTTATAGATGGTGGTGTAGATGAGGCTGGATCTATTCATGTTATAGATGGTGGTGTGGATGAGGCTGGGTCTAGTCAGGTTATAGATGGTGGTGTGGATGAGGCTGGGTCTAGTCAGGCGATAGATGGTTGTGTAGATGAGGCTGGGTCTAGTCAGGCTATAGATGGTGGTGTAGATGAGGCTGGGTCTATTCATGTAATAGATGGTGGTGTGGATGAGGCTGGGTCTAGTCAGGTTATAGATGGTGGTGTGGATGAGGCTGGGTCTAGTCAGGTTATATACGGTGGTGTAGATGAGGTTGGGTCTAGTCATGTTATAGATTGTGGTGTAGATGAGCCTGTGTCTAGTCAGATTATAGATGGTGGTGTAGATGAGGCTGGGTCTATTCATGTCATAGATGGTGGTATGGATGAGGCTGGGTCTAGTCAGGTTATAGATGGTGGTGTAGATAAGGCTGGGTCTAGTCAGGTTATAGACGGTGGTGTGGATGAGGCTGGGTCTCGTCATGTTATAGATGGTGGTGTAGATGAGGCTGGGTCTAGTCATGCCAGTGATGGTGGTGTAGATTAGGCTGGGTCTAGTCAGGCTATAGATGGTGGTGTAGATGAGGCTGGATCTATTCATTTTATGGATGGTGGTGTAGATGAGGCTGGGTCTAGTCAGGTTATAGACGGTGGTGTAGATGAGGCAGGGTCGATCCTTGTTTTCGATGGTGATGTAGATGAGGCTGGGTCTAGTCAGGTTATAGACGGTGGTGTAGATGAGGCAATGTCTTGCCTTGTTTTCGATGGTGATGTAGATGAGGCTGGGTCTAGTCAGGTTATAGATGGTGGTGTAGATGAGGCTGGGTCTACTCATGTTTTAGATGGTGGTGTAGATGAGGCTGGGTCTAGTTGGGCTATAGATGGTGGTGTAGATGAGGCTGGGTCTAGTCATGTTATAGATGGTGGTGTAGATGAGGCTGGGTCTAGTCATGTTATAGATTGTGGTGTAGATGAGGCTGGGTCTAGTCATGCCAGTGATGGTGGTGTAGATGAGGCTGGGTCTAGTCATGTTATGGATGGTGGTGTAGATGAGAATGGGTCTAGTCAGGCTATAGATGGTGGTGTAGATGAGGCTGGGTCTATTCATGTTATAGATGGTGGTGTAGATGAGGCTGGGTCTAGTCATGCCATTGATGGTGGTGTAGATGAGGCTGGGTCTAGTCATGTTATAGATGGTGTAGTAGATGAGGCTGGGTCTAGTCATGCCAGTGATGGTGGTGTAGATGAGGCTGGGTCTAGTCATGTTATGGATGGTGGTGTAGATGAGGCTGGGTCTAGTCAGGTTATAGATTGTGGTGTAGATGAGGCTGGGTCTTGTCATGTTTTAGATGGTGGTGTGGATGAGGCTGGGTCTAGTCATGTTATAGATGGTGGTTTAGATGAGGCTGGGTCTAGTCATGTTATAGATGGTGTAGTAGATGAGGCTGGGTCTAGTCATGCCAGTGATGGTGGTGTAGATGAGGCTGGGTCTAGTCATGTTATGGATGGTGGTGTAGATGAGGCTGGGTCTAGTCAGGTTATAGATTGTGGTGTAGATGAGGCTGGGTCTACTCATGTTATTGATGGTGGTGTAGATGAGGCTGGGTCTAGTCAGGTTATAGATGGTGGTGTAGATGAGGCTGGGTCTAGTCAGGTTATAGACGGTGGTGTAGATGAGGCAGGGTCAATCCTTGTTTTCGATGGTGATGTAGATGAGGCTGGGTCTAGTCAGGTTATAGACGGTGGTGTAGATGAGACAATGTCTTGCCTTGTTTTCGATGGTGATGTAGATGAGGCTGGGTCTTGTCATGTTATAGATGGTGGTGTAGATGAGGCTGGGTCTACTCATGTTTTAGATGGTGGTGTGGATGAGGCTGGGTCTCGTCAGGTTATATATATGGGGGTGTAGATGAGGCTGGGTCGAGTCAGGTTATAGATGGTAGTGTGGATGAGGCTGGGTCTCGTCAGGTTATAGACGGTGGTGTAGATGAGGCTGGGTCTAGTCATGTTATAGATGGTGGTGTGGATGAGACTGGGTCTACTCATGTTATAGATGGTGGTGTGGATGAGGCTGGGTCTCGTCAGGTTATATATATGGGGGTGTAGATGAGGCTGGGTCGAGTCAGGTTATAGATGGTAGTGTGGATGAGGCTGGGTCTCGTCAGGTTATAGACGGTGGTGTAGATGAGGCTGGGTCTAGTCATGTTATAGATGGTGGTGTGGATGAGACTGGGTCTACTCATGTTATAGATGGTGGTGTAGAAGAGGCTGGGTCTAGTCAGGTTATAGATTGTTGTGTAGATGAGGCTGGGTCTAGTCATGCCAGTGATGGTGGTGTAGATAAGGCTGGGTCTAATCAGGCTATAGATGGTGGTGTAGATGAGGCTGGGTCTAGTCATGTTATAGACGGTGGTGTGGATGAGGCTGGGTCTCGTCATGTTATAGATGGTGGTGTAGATGAGGCTGGGTCTAGTCATGCCAGTGATGGTGGTGTAGATGAGGCTGGGTCTAGTCATGTTATGGAAGGTGGTGTAGATGAGGCTGGGTCTAGTCAGGCTATAGATGGTGGTGTAGATGAGGCTGGATCTATTCATGTTATAGATGGTGGTGTGGATGAGGCTGGGTCTAGTCAGGTTATAGATGGTGGTGTGGATGAGGCTGGGTCTAGTCAGGCGATAGATGGTTGTGTAGATGAGGCTGGGTCTAGTCAGGCTATAGATGGTGGTGTAGATGAGGCTTGGTCTATTCATGTAATAGATGGTGGTGTGGATGAGGCTGGGTCTATTCAGGTTACAGATGGCCGTGTGGATGAGGCTGGGTCTAGTCAGGTTATAGATTGTGGTGTAGATGAGGCTGGGTCTTGTCATGTTATAGATGGTGGTGTAGATGAGCCTGGGTCTAGTCAGGTTATAGACGGTGGTGTAGATGAGGCAGGGTTGATCCTTGTTTTCGATGGTGATGTAGATGAGGCTGGGTCTAGTCAGGTTACAGATGGCCGTGTGGATGAGGCTGGGTCTAGTCAGGTTATAGACGGTGGTGTAGATGAGGCAATGTCTTGCCTTGTTTTCTATGGTGATGTAGATAAGACTGAGTCTTGTCATGTTATAGATGGTGGTGTAGATGAGGCTGGGTCTAGTCAGGTTATAGACGGTGGTGTAGATGAGGCTGGGTCGAGTCAGGTTATAGATGGTAGTGTGGATGAGGCTGGGTCTAGTCAGGTTATAGACGGTGGTGTAGTTGAGGTTGGGTATAGTCAGGTTATAGATGGTGGTGTGGATGAGGCTGGGTCTAGTCATGTTATAGATGGTGGTGTAGATGAGGCTGGGTCGAGTCAGGTTATAGATGGTAGTGTGGATGAGGCTGGGTCTCGTCAGGTTATAGACGGTGGTGTAGATGAGGCTGGGTCTAGTCATGTTATAGATGGTGGTGTGGATGAGACTGGGTCTACTCATGTTATAGATGGTGGTGTAGATGAGGCTGGGTCTAGTCAGGTTATAGATTGTGGTGTAGATGAGGCTGGGTCTAGTCATGCCAGTGATGGTGGGTGTAGATAAGGCTGGGTCTAATCAGGCTATAGATGGTGGTGTAGATGAGGCTGGGTCTAGTCATGTTATAGACAGTGGTGTGGATGAGGCTGGGTCTCGTCATGTTATAGATCAGGGGTGTCAAAGTCAAATGGACGGAGGGCCAAATAAAAAATTTAGCTACAAGCCGAGGGCCGGACTGTACGAATGTTCATTGAAAAATTTTTAAATGCCGCATATAGTCTAGTGAACCTAATTGAACCTACTGAAAACCTAACAAATATATTCCAATATGATCAGATAAATAAAGCAATATTTTCTTATGGCTCTGTCAGTAATCTTTAATTTTCAACAGACACAAAAGACAAATTTCCTTTATATAAAAATCCCCATAACATGAACATTAAATGAAAGAAACCGGTATTCAAGGCACCATCAGTAGCCTATATTTTCTATTTTAGCAAAAGTGGGCTAAATTTACTTCAAAGAAAAAAACAATAATAGCAATTTTCTATCATCCACTCAACTGAAATATTTTTAAAATATAATTGGATTGAAATACAATAAAATAAAGTGCAAAAATCTATTAATCAAAAACAACACTTTGTTTAAGGAGAAGTAACATGCAGTGAAAACAAATATTAAACTTTAACTTTTAAACTTGAACTGAGTAAAAACTCTAAATATGTGATTGCACAGTAATGTTCACTTGTTTGAGGTTGAGGGTGATACTTGGTGGTGTCCCATCTTTTCCACAAGTTCATCAATGTTCGGGGTAAGGCTCTGAGCTGAGGAAATCCTCAGAATTGAGTGGAGGTGTTCAGCAGTAAGTCGACTTCTGTGTGATGTTTTGTTCAAGTTCATCAAAGAAAACAGTTGTTCACACAGGTATGTGCTGCCAAACATAGACAACGTTTGAGCAGCCTGGATGCGCAGCTGGGGCATTGTGTCGGGGAGGAAACGGGCGAACTCCGCAGCACCCACTGCCGCATATTTTGCCCTCAGTGCATCATTGCATTGGAGGTCAATCAACTCCATTTGGAGGTTTGGTGGTGAGCTTTCCACGTCAACAGCAAATGGGTTACCGAGCAGTTCCAACCTGCTTTTTGTGCTTCAAAGTCAGCAAATCGGCGTCGAAAGTCAGCGGCAAGCATACCTATTTTATCAGCCAACTGTGCGCTCGGGAACGCACTGGTAGAGAGCTTCTCTTTCATGGTCTGGCAGCTGGGAAAGTGGCTCAAATTTTCTTTCCGCATCTGCGTCTCCCACAGAGTCAGTTTGGTTTTAAATGCCTTCACTGTACTGTACATATCAGAGATGACACGATCCCGACCCTGCAGCTGCAAGTTCATTGCATTCAGATGACTCGTAATGTCACACAGAAAAGCCATTTCACACAGAAACATTTCGTCTCGGAGTTGTGTTGTGTCTTTCCCTTTGCTGTCCAAGAACAGACAAATCTCCTCACGAAGCTCGAAACATCTTTGAAGCACCTTTCCCTGGCTTAGCCATCGCACCTCTGTGTGATAAGGCAAATCACCATGCTCCGTTTCTAACTCCGTCAGAAATGCCTTGAACTGGCGGTGATTCAAACCTTTGGCTCTGATAAAGTTAACTGTGCGCGTGATGATGCTCATTACATGCTCCATTTTCAAGGCTTTACCGCACAACGCTTCCTGGTGTATGATACAATGATAAGCTGTCAGCTCACCTGTCGCGTTTTCCTCTTGCATCTTTTCCCGTATCTTCCCCACCAGTCCGCTCCTGTGTCCACACATCGCAGGTGCTCCGTCGGTTGTCAAACCCACGAGTTTTTCCCAAGGCAGCTCCATCTCATTTACACATCTTGACACCTCTTCATACAAATCATGCCCCGTAGTTGTGCCATGCATAGGACGTAAAGCCAAAAACTCCTCTGTCACGCTTAGGCTGGAGTCCACTCCGCGGATGAAAATTGACAACTGGGCAATGTCAGAAATGTCGGTGCTCTCATCCACAGCCAAGGAATATGCAATGAAATCTTTTCCCTTTTTCACAAGCTGCTCTTTTAGATTGATGGACAACTGGTCTACTCTCTCGGCAATGGTGTTTCTGCTCAGACTCACATTTAAAAAGAGTTGCCTTTTTTCTGGGCAAACTTCGTCACAAACTTTAATCATGCAGTTTTTGATGAAATCCCCCTCCGTAAATGGCCGGGCTGATTTAGCGATCTCTTCTGCCAAAATAAAACTGGCCTTGACAGCAGCCTGGCCTTGTGATTTGGCTTTTTGAACAGAGCCTGTCGAGATTTGAGGCCTCGTTTTAATTCCTCTGCCTTTTGTAGCCTTTGTTCCATGTCCATATTCTTGTTTTTGTCCGCGTGTTTCGTTTCATAATGTCGTCTCAGATTATACTCTTTCAGTACCGCCACACTTTCTCCACACAGAAGACACACAGGTTTTCCAGCTACCTCCGTGAACAAATACTCCGACTCCCACCTTGTTTGAAACCCCGGTTCTCAGTGTCCACCTTCCGTTTTGCCATTTTTGATGGGTATCTGAAAGTTAATTTTACTGTGATGCTGACAACTGCTGTGCCAATAAATATTGAAATGAAGCAGCCTACTGCTCGGTGCGTCACCGTTGCATTGTGGGAAATGTAGTATTGGTGCGTGTAAAAGATCTGCGGGCTGCCGGCTTGCTGCGGTCTGCGGGCCGGTTCTAATAACAAATCAAGATCATCCCAGGGGCCGTAAAAAACCTTCTCGCGGGCCGGATGTGGCCCGCGGGCCTTGACTCTGACATATGTGTTATAGATGGTGGTGTAGATGAGGCTGGATCTATTCATGTTATAGATGGTGGTGTGGATGAGGCTGGGTCTAGTCAGGCGATAGATGGTGGTGTGGATGAGGCTGGGTCTAGTCAGGCGATAGATGGTTGTGTAGATGAGGCTGGGTCTAGTCAGGCTATAGATGGTGGTGTAGATGAGGCTGGGTCTATTCATGTAATAGATGGTGGTGTGGATGAGGCTGGGTCTAGTCAGGTTATAGATGGTGGTGTGGATGAGGCTGGGTCTAGTCAGGTTATATACGGTGGTGTAGATGAGGTTGGGTCTAGTCATGTTATAGATTGTGGTGTAGATGAGCCTGTGTCTAGTCAGATTATAGATGGTGGTGTAGATGAGGCTGGGTCTATTCATGTCATAGATGGTGGTGTGGATGAGTCAGTCAGGTTATAGATGGTGGTGTAGATGAGGTTGGGTCTAGTCATGTTATAGATTGTGGTGTAGATGAGCCTGTGTCTAGTCAGATTATAGATGGTGGTGTAGATGATGGGTCTATCATGTCATAGATGGTGGTGTGGATGAGGCTGGGTCTAGTCAGGTTATAGAGGTTATATAGTCGGTGGTGTAGATGAGGCAGGGATCCTTGTGGTGATGGTGTCTAGATGAGGATGGTGGGTAGATGAGGTCATGTTATAGATTGTGGTGTAGATGAGCCTGTGTCTAGTCAGATTATAGATGGTGGTGTAGATGAGGCTGGGTCTATTCATGTCATAGATGGTGGTGTGGATGAGGCTGGGTCTAGTCAGGTTATAGATGGTGGTGTAGATGAGGCTGGGTCTAGTCAGGTTATAGATGGTGGTGTAGATGAGGCTGGGTCTAGTCAGGTTATAGATGGTGGTGTAGATGAGGCAGGGTTGATCCTTGTTTTCGATGGTGATGTAGATGAGGATGAGGCTGGGTCTAGTCAGGTTATAGATGGTGGTGTAGATGAGGCTGGGTCTAGTCAGGTTATAGATGGTGGTGTGGATGAGGCTGGGTCTAGTCAGGTTATAGATTGTGGTGTAGATGAGGCTGGGTCTAGTCATGTTATAGATTGTGGTGTAGATGAGCCTGTGTCTAGTCAGATTATAGATGGTGGTGTAGATGAGGCTGGGTCTAGTCATGTTATAGATGGTGGTGTAGATGAGGCTGGGTCTAGTCAGGTTATAGATGGTGGTGTAGATGAGGCTGGGTCTAGTCAGGTTATAGATGGTGGTGTGGATGAGGGTTATAGATGGTGGTGTAGATGAGGCTGGGTCTAGTCAGGTTATAGATGGTGGTGTGGATGAGGCTGGGTCTAGTCAGGTTATAGAGGTGTAGATGAGGCTGGGTCTAGTCATGTTATAGTGGTGTAGATGAGGCTGGGTCTAGTCAGGCTGGGTCTATTGATGGTGTGTAGATGAGGCTTCAGGTTATAGATGGTGGTGTGGATGAGGCTGGGTCTAGTCAGGTTATAGATGGTGGTGTAGATGAGGCTGGGTCTAGTCATGTTATAGATGGTGGTGTGGATGAGGCTGGGTCTAGAGTGTAGAGTCTATTCATGTTATAGATGGTGGTGTGGATGAGGCTGGGTCTAGTCAGGTTATAGATGGTGGTGTGGATGAGGCTGGGAGTCAGGTTATTGGTGGTGTAGATGAGGCTGGGTCTAGTCATGTTATAGATTGTGGTGTAGATGAGCCTGGTGTCTAGTCAGATTATAGATGGTGGTGTAGATGAGGCTGGGTCTATTCATGTCATAGATGGTGGTGTGGATGAGGCTGGGTCTAGTCAGGTTATAGATGGTGGTGTAGATAAGGCTGGGTCTAGTCAGGTTATAGACGGTGGTGTAGATGAGGCAGGGTTGATCCTTGTTTTCGATGGTGATGTAGATGAGGCTGGGTCTAGTCATGTTATGGATGGTGGTGTAGATGAGGCTGGGTCTAGAGTCATGTTATAGATGGTGGTGTAGATGAGGCTGGGTCTAGTGGATGGTGGTGTAGATGAGGCTGGGTCTAGTCATGTTATAGATGGTGGTGTGGATGAGGCTAGAGTGGTGGTGTGGATGAGGCTGGGTCTAGTCAGGTTATGGATAGATGAGGCTGGGTCTAGTCATGTTATAGATTGTGGTGTAGATGAGGCTGGTCTAGTCAGATTATAGATGGTGGTGTAGATGAGGCTGGGTCTATTCATGTCATAGATGGTGGTGTGGATGAGGCTGGGTCTAGTCAGGTTATAGATGGTGGTGTAGATGAGGCTGGGTCTAGTAGTCAGTTATGAGGCTGGGTCTATTCATGTCATAGATGGTGGTGTGGATGAGGCTGGGTCTAGTCATGTTATAGATGGTGTGTAGATGAGGCTGGGTCTAGTCATGTTATGGTGTAGGAGGTGTAGATGTTAGGCTGGGTAGATTAGGCTGGGTCTAGTCAGGTTATAGATGGTGGTGTAGATGAGGCTGGATCTATTCATGTATAGATGGATGAGATGGTGGTGTGGATGAGGCTGGGTCTAGTCAGGTTATAGATGGTGGTGTAGATGAGGCTGGGTCTAGTCAGGTTATAGATGGTGGTGTAGATGAGGCTGGGTCTAGTCATGTTATAGATGGTGGTGTGGATGAGGCTGGGTCTAGTCAGGTTATAGATGGTGGTGTAGATGAGGTCTAGTCAGGTTATAGATGGTGTCAGGCTTTAGATGAGGCTGGGTCTATTCATGTTATAGATGGTAGAGGCTGGGTGGTGGTGTGGATGAGGCTGGGTCTAGTCAGGCGATGTCATGTAATAGGTGTAGATGAGCCTGGGTCTAGTCAGGTTATAGATGGTGGTGTAGATGAGGCTGGGTCTATTCATGTTATAGATGGTGGTGTGGATGAGGCTGGGTCTAGTCAGGTTATATGGTGTAGATGGTGGTGTAGATGAGGCTGTGGTCTAGATCATGTTATAGATGGTGGTGTGGATGAGGCTGGGTCTAGTCAGGTTATAGATGGTGGTGTGGATGAGGCTGGGTCTAGTCAGGTTATAGATGGTGGTGTAGATGAGGCTGGGTCTAGTCATGTTATAGATTGTGGTGTAGATGAGCCTGTGTCTAGTCAGATTATAGATGGTGGTGTAGATGAGGCTGGGTCTATTCATGTAGATAGATGGTGGTGTGGATGAGGCTGGGTCTAGTCAGGTTATAGATGGTGGTGTGGATGAGGCTGGGTCTAGTCATGTTATAGATGGTGGTGTAGATGAGGCTGGGTCTATCATGTTATAGATGGTGGTGTAGATGAGGCTGGGTCTGTCAGGTTATAGATGGTGGTGTGGATGAGGCTGGGTCTAGTCATGTTATAGATGGTGGTGTAGATGAGGCTGGGTCTAGTCAGGTTATAGATGGTGGTGTAGATGAGGCTGGGTCTTATAGATGGTGGTGTAGATGAGGCTGGGTCTAGTCAGGTTATAGATGGTGGTGTAGATGAGGCTGGGTCTGTTCATGTAATAGATGGTGGTGTGGATGAGGCTGGGTCTAGTCAGGTATATGGTGGTGTGGATGAGGCTGGGTCTAGTCAGGTTATATACGGTGGTGTAGATGAGGTTGGGTCTAGTCATGTTATAGATTGTGGGTAGATGAGCCTGTGTCTAGTCAGATTATAGATGGTGGTGTAGATGAGGCTGGGTCTATTCATGTCATAGATGGTGGTGTGGATGAGGCTGGGTCTAGTCAGGTTATAGATGGTGGTGTAGATAAGGCTGGGTCTAGTCAGGTTATAGATGGTGGTGTAGATGAGGCTGGGTCTGATCCTTGTTTTCGATGGTGATGTAGATGAGGCTGGGTCTCATGTTATGGATGGTGGTGTAGATGAGTCAGTCAGGTTATAGATTGTGGTGTAGATGAGGCTGGGTCTAGTGTTATAGATAGATGAGGCTGGGTCTAGTCAGGTTATAAGGTGGTGTAGATGAGGCTGGGTCTAGTCAGGTTATAGATGGTGGTGTAGATGAGGCTGGTCTAGTCAGATTATAGATGGTGGTGTAGATGAGGCAGGGTCTTATTGGTGTGTAGATGGTGGTGTAGATGAGGAGTGGATGGTGGTGTAGATGAGGCTGGGTCTAGTCAGGTTATAGATGGTGGTGTAGATGAGGCTGGGTCTAGTCATGTTATAGATGGTGGTGTAGATGAGGCTGGGTCTAGTCAGTTATAGATGGTGGTGTAGATGAGGGCAGGCTATAGATGTGGTGTAGATGAGGCTATGGTTGTGGATGAGGCTGGGTCTAGTCAGGTTATAGATGGTGGTGTGGATGAGGCTGGGTCTAGTCAGGTTATAGATGGTGGTGTAGATGAGGCTGGGTCTAGTCATGCCATAGATGGTGGTGTAGATGAGGCTGGGTCTAGTCAGTTATAGATGGTGGTGTAGATGAGGCTGGGTCTATTCATGTCATAGATGGTGGTGTGGATGAGGCTGGGTCTAGTCAGGTTATAGATGGTGGTGTAGATAAGGCTGGGTCTAGTCAGGTTATAGACGGTGGTGTAGATGAGGCAGGGTTGATCCTTGTTTTCGATGGTGATGTAGATGAGGCTGGGTCTAGTCATGTTATGGATGGTGGTGTAGATGAGGCTGGGCGAGTCTGAGGCTGGGTCTAGTCAGAGGCTGGGTTATAGATGGAAGGTGGTGTAGATGAGGCTGGGTCTAGTCAGGCTATAGATGGTGGTGTGGATGAGGCTGGGTCTAGTCAGGTTATAGATGGTGGTGTGGATGAGGCTGGGTCTAGTCAGGTTATAGATGGTTGTGTAGATGAGGCTGGGTCTAGTCAGGCTTTAGATGGTGGTGTAGATGAGGCTGGTCTATTCATGTTATAGATGGTGGTGTGGATGAGGCTGGGTCTAGTCAGGTTATAGATGGTGGTGTAGATGAGGCTGGGTCTAGTCATGTTATAGATGGTGGTGTGGATGAGGCTGGGTCTAGTCATGTTATAGATGGTGGTGTAGATGAGGCTGGGTCTAGTCAGGTTATAGATGGTGGTGTGGATGAGGCTGGGTCTAGTCAGGTTATAGATGTAGATGAGGTGGTGTTATAGATGGTGGTGTGGATGAGGCTGGGTCTAGTCAGGTTATAGATGGTTGTGTAGATGAGGCTGGGTCTAGTCAGGCTATAGATGGTGGTGTAGATGAGGCTGGGTCTATTCATGTAATAGATGGTGGTGTGGATGAGGCTGGGTCTAGTCAGGTTATAGATGGTGGTGTAGATGAGGCTGGGTCTGTTCATGTAATAGATGGTGGTGTGGATGAGGCTGGGTCTAGTCAGGTTATAGATGGTGGTGTGGATGAGGCTGGGTCTAGTCAGGTTATATACGGTGGTGTAGATGAGGTTGGGTCTAGTCATGTTATAGATTGTGGTGTAGATGAGCCTGTGTCTAGTCAGATTATAGATGGTGGTGTAGATGAGGCTGGGTCTATTCATGTCATAGATGGTGGTGTGGATGAGGCTGGGTCTAGTCAGGTTATAGATGGTGGTGTAGATAAGGCTGGGTCTAGTCAGGTTATAGACGGTGGTGTAGATGAGGCAGGGTTGATTGTTTTCGATGGTGATGTAGATGAGGCTGGGTCTAGTCATGTTATGGATGGTGGTGTAGATGAGGCTGGGTCGAGTCAGGTTATAGATTGTGGTGTAGATGAGGCTGGGTCTAGTCATGCCAGTGATGGTGGTGTAGATGAGGCTGGGTCTAGTCATGTTATGGAAGGTGGTGTAGATGAGGCTGGGTCTAGTCAGGCTATAGATGGTGGTGTGGATGAGGCTGGGTCTAGTCAGGTTATAGATGGTGGTGTAGATGAGGCAGGGTTGATCCTTGTTTTCGATGGTGATGTAGATGAGGCTGGGTCTAGTCATGTTATGGATGGTGGTGTAGATGAGGCTGGGTCGAGTCAGGTTATAGATTGTGGTGTAGATGAGGCTGGGTCTAGTCATGCCAGTGATGGTGGTGTAGATGAGGCTGGGTCTAGTCATGTTATGGAAGGTGGTGTAGATGAGGCTGGGTCTAGTCAGGCTATAGATGGTGGTGTGGATGAGGCTGGGTCTAGTCAGGTTATAGATGGTGGTGTGGATGAGGCTGGGTCTAGTCAGGCGATAGATGGTTGTGTAGATGAGGCTGGTCTAGTCAGGCTATAGATGGTGGTGTAGATGAGGCTGGATCTATTCATGTTATAGATGGTGGTGTGGATGAGGCTGGGTCTAGTCAGGTTATAGATGGTGGTGTAGATGAGGCTGGGTCTAGTCATGCGATAGATGGTTGTGTGGATGGGTCTAGTCATGTTATAGATTGTGGTGTAGATGAGCCTGTGTCTAGTCAGATTATAGATGGTGGTGTAGATGAGGCTGGGTCTATTCATGTCATAGATGGTGGTGTGGATGAGGCTGGGTCTAGTCAGGTTATAGATGGTGGTGTAGATAAGGCTGGGTCTAGTCAGGTTATAGACGGTGGTGTAGGTGAGGCAGGGTTGATCCTTGTTTTCGATGGTGATGTAGATGAGGCTGGGTCTAGTCATGTTATGGATGGTGGTGTAGATGAGGCTGGGTCGAGTCAGGTTATAGATTGTGGTGTGGATGAGGCTGGGTCTAGTCAGGTTATAGATGGTGGTGTGGATGAGGCAGGTCTAGTCAGGTTATATACGGTATAGATGAGGTTGGGTCTAGTCATGTTATAGATTGTGGTGTAGATGAGCCTGTGTCTAGTCAGATTATAGATGGTGGTGTAGATGAGGCTGGGTCTATTCATGTCATAGATGGTGGTGTGGATGAGGCTGGGTCTAGTCAGGTTATAGATGGTGGTGTAGATAAGGCTGGGTCTAGTCAGGTTATAGACGGTGGTGTGGATGAGGCTGGGTCTCGTCATGTTATAGATGGTGGTGTAGATGAGGCTGGATCTATTCATGTTATAGATGGTGGTGTGGATGAGGCTGGGTCTAGTCAGGTTATAGATGGTGGTGTGGATGAGGCTGGGTCTAGTCAGGCGATAGATGGTTGTGTAGATGAGGCTGGGTCTGTCAGGCTATAGATAGATGAGGCTGGGTCTATTCATGTTATAGATGGTGGTGTGGATGAGGCTGGGTCTAGTCAGGTTATAGATGGTGGTGTAGATGAGGCTGGGTCTGTTCATGTAATAGATGGTGGTGTGGATGAGGCTGGGTCTAGTCAGGTTATAGATGGTGGTGTAGATGAGGCTGGGTCTAGTCAGGTTATATACGGTGGTGTAGATGAGGCTGGGTCTAGTCATGTTATAGATTGTGGTGTAGATGAGCCTGTGTCTAGTCAGATTATAGATGGTGGTGTAGATGAGGCTGGGTCTATTCATGTCATAGATGGTGGTGTGGATGAGGCTGGGTCTAGTCAGGTTATAGATGGTGGTGTAGATAAGGCTGGGTCTAGTCAGGTTATAGACGGTGGTGTAGATGAGGCAGGGTTGATCCTTGGATGGTGATGTAGATGAGGCTGGGTCTAGTCATGTTATGGATGGTGGTGTAGATGAGATCAGGTTATAGATTGTGGTGTAGATGAGGCTGGGTCTAGTCATGCCAGTGATGGTGGTGTAGATGAGGCTGGGTCTAGTCATGTTATGGAAGGTGGTGTAGATGAGGCTGGGTCTAGTCAGGCTATAGATGGTGGTGTGGATGAGGCTGGGTCTAGTCAGGTTATAGATGGTGGTGTGGATGAGGCTGGGTCTAGTCAGGTTATAGATGGTGGTGTAGATGAGGTTGGGTCTAGTCATGTTATAGATTGTGGTGTAGATGAGCCTGTGTCTAGTCAGATTATAGATGGTGGTGTAGATGAGGCTGGGTCTATTCATGTCATAGATGGTGGTGTGGATGAGGCTGGGTCTAGTCAGGTTATAGATGGTGGTGTAGATAAGGCTGGGTCTAGTCAGGTTATAGACGGTGGTGTAGATGAGGCAGGGTTGATCCTTGTTTTCGATGGTGATGTAGATGAGGCTGGGTCTAGTCATGTTATGGATGGTGGTGTAGATGAGGCTGGATCGAGTCAGGTTATAGATTGTGGTGTAGATGAGGCTGGGTCTAGTCATGTTATATACGGTGGTTTAGATGAGGTTGGGTCTATTCATGTCATAGATGGTGGTGTGGATGAGGCTGGGTCTAGTCAGGTTATAGATGGTGGTGTAGATAAGGCTGGGTCTAGTCAGGTTATAGACGGTGGTGTAGATGAGGCAGGGTTGATCCTTGTTTTCGATGGTGATGTAGATGAGGCTGGGTCTAGTCATGTTATGGATGGTGGTGTAGATGAGGCTGGGTCGAGTCAGGTTATAGATTGTGGTGTGGATGAGGCTGGGTCTAGTCAGGTTATAGATGGTGGTGTGGATGAGGCTGGGTCTAGTCAGGTTATATACGGTGGTGTAGATGAGGTTGGGTCTAGTCATGTTATAGATTGTGGTGTAGATGAGCCTGTGTCTAGTCAGATTATAGATGGTGGTGTAGATGAGGCTGGGTCTATTCATGTCATAGATGGTGGTGTGGATGAGGCTGGGTCTAGTCAGGTTATAGATGGTGGTGTAGATAAGGCTGGGTCTAGTCAGGTTATAGACGGTGGTGTGGATGAGGCTGGGTCTCGTCATGTTATAGATGGTGGTGTAGATGAGGCTGGATCTATTCATGTTATAGATGGTGGTGTGGATGAGGCTGGGTCTAGTCAGTTTATAGATGGTGGTGTGGATGAGGCTGGGTCTAGTCAGGCGATAGATGGTTGTGTAGATGAGGCTGGGTCTAGTCAGGCTATAGATGGTGATGTAGATGAGGCTGGGTCTATTCATGTAATAGATGGTGGTGTGGATGAGGCTGGGTCTAGTCAGGTTATAGATGGTGGTGTAGATGAGGCTGGGTCTGTTCATGTAATAGATGGTGGTGTGGATGAGGCTGGGTCTAGTCAGGTTATAGATGGTGGTGTGGATGAGGCTGGGTCTAGTCAGGTTATATACGGTGGTGTAGATGAGGTTGGGTCTAGTCATGTTATAGATTGTGGTGTAGATGAGCCTGTGTCTAGTCAGATTATAGATGGTGGTGTAGATGAGGCTGGGTCTATTCATGTCATAGATGGTGGTGTGGATGAGGCTGGGTCTAGTCAGGTTATAGATGGTGGTGTAGATAAGGCTGGGTCTAGTCAGGTTATAGACGGTGGTGTAGATGAGGCAGGGTTGATCCTTGTTTTCGATGGTGATGTAGATGAGGCTGGGTCTAGTCATGTTATGGATGGTGGTGTAGATGAGGCTGGGTCGAGTCAGGTTATAGATTGTGGTGTAGATGAGGCTGGGTCTAGTCATGCCAGTGATGGTGGTGTAGATGAGGCTGGGTCTAGTCATGTTATGGAAGGTGGTGTAGATGAGGCTGGGTCTAGTCAGGCTATAGATGGTGGTGTGGATGAGGCTGGGTCTAGTCAGGTTATAGATGGTGGTGTGGATGAGGCTGGGTCTAGTCAGGTTATAGATGGTTGTGTAGATGAGGCTGGGTCTGGGTCAGGTTATAGATGGTGGTGTAGATGAGGCTGGATCTATTCATGTTATAGATGGTGGTGTGGATGAGGCTGGGTCTAGTCAGGTTATAGATGGTGGTGTAGATGAGGCTGGGTCTAGTCAGGCGATAGATGGTTGTGTGGATGATGGGTCTAGTCATGTTATAGATTGTGGTGTAGATGAGGCTGGTCTGTCAGATTATAGATGGTGGTGTAGATGAGGCTGGGTCTATTCATGTCATAGATGGTGGTGTGGATGAGGCTGGGTCTAGTCAGGTTATAGATGGTGGTGTAGATAAGGCTGGGTCTAGTCAGGTTATAGACGGTGGTGTAGATGAGGCAGGGTTGATCCTTGTTTTCGATGGTGATGTAGATGAGGCTGGGTCTAGTCATGTTATGGATGGTGGTGTAGATGAGGCTGGGTCTAGTCAGGTTATAGATGTGGTGTAGATAGATGTTTTAGATGGTGTAGATGAGGCGGGGTCTAGTGTTATAGATGGTGGTTTAGATGAGGCTGGGTCTAGTCAGGTTATAGATGGTGGTGTGGATGAGGCTGGGTCTAGTCAGGTTATAGATGGTGGTGTGGATGAGGCTGGGTCAGGTTATAGTCAGTGTAGATGAGGCTGGGTCTAGTCATGTTATAGATGGTGGTGTGGATGAGGCTGGGTCTGTCAGGTTATAGGGTGGTGATGAGGTTGGGTATAGTGAGGTTATAGATGGTGGTGTGGATGAGGCTGGGTCTAGTCATGTTATAGATGGTGGTGTGGATGAGACTGGGTCTAGTCATGTTATAGATGGTGGTGTAGATGAGGCTGGGTCTAGTCAGGTTATAGATTGTGGTGTAGATGAGGCTGGTCTAGTCATGCCAGTGATGGTGGTGTAGATGAGGCTGGGTCTAATCAGGCTATAGATGGTGGTGTAGATGAGGCTGGGTCTAGTCATGTTATAGACGGTGGTGTGGATGATAGTCGGATGGTGTGTGGATGAGGTTGGGTCTAGTCATGTTATAGATTGTGGTGTAGATGAGCCTGTGTCTAGTCAGATTATAGATGGTGGTGTAGATGAGGCTGGGTCTATTCATGTCATAGATGGTGGTGTGGATGAGGCTGGGTCTAGTCAGGTTATAGATGGTGGTGTAGATAAGGCTGGGTCTAGTCAGGTTATAGACGGTGGTGTAGATGAGGCAGGGTTGATCCTTGTTTTCGATGGTGATGTAGATGAGGCTGGGTCTAGTCATGTTATGGATGGTGGTGTAGATGAGGCTGGGTCGAGTCAGGTTATAGATGTGGTGTAGATGAGGCTGGGTCTAGTCATGTTTTAGATGGTGTAGATGAGGCGGGGTCTAGTCAGGTTATAGATGGTGGTTTAGATGAGGCTGGGTCTAGTCAGGTTATAGATGGTGGTGTGGATGAGGCTGGGTCTAGTCAGGTTATAGATGGTGGTTTGGATGAGGCTGGGTCTAGTCAGGTTATAGAGTGTGGATGAGGCTGGGTCTAGTCAGGTTATAGACGGTGGTGTAGTTGAGGTTGGGTATAGTCAGGTTATAGATGGTGGTGTGGATGAGGCTGGGTCTAGTCATGTTATAGATGGTGGTGTGGATGAGACTGGGTCTACTCATGTTATAGATGGTGGTGTAGATGAGGCTGGGTCTAGTCAGGTTATAGATTGTGGTGTAGATGAGGCTGGGTCTAGTCATGCCAGTGATGGTGGTGTAGATAAGGCTGGGTCTAATCAGGTTATAGATGGTGGTGTAGATGAGGCTGGGTCTAGTCATGTTATAGACGGTGGTGTGGATGAGGCTGGGTCTTGTCATGTTATAGATGGTGGTGTAGATGAGGCTGGGTCTAGTCATGCCAGTAGATGGTGGTGTAGATGAGGCTGGGTCTAGTCATGTTATAGATGGTGGTGTAGATGAGGCTGGGTCTAGGTTATAGATGGTGGTGTAGATGAGGCTGGTCTATTCATGTTATAGATGGTGGTGTGGATGAGGCTGGGTCTAGTCAGGTTATAGATGGTGGTGTAGATGAGGCTGGGTCTAGTCAGGTTATAGATGGTGGTGTAGATGAGGCTGGGTCTAGTCAGGTAGATGGTGGTGTAGATGAGGCAATGGGTTGTCCTTGTTTAGATGGTGATGTAGATGAGGCTGGGTCTAGTCATGTTATAGATGGTGGTGTAGATGAGGCTGGGATAGATGGTTGTGTAGATGAGGCTGGGTCTAGTCAGGTTATAGATGGTGGTGTAGATGATAGATGGTGGTGTGGATGAGGCTGGGTCTAGTCAGGTTATAGATGGTGGTGTGGATGAGGCTGGGTCTAGTCATGTTATAGATGGTGGTGTAGATGAGGCTGGGTCTAGTCTATAGATGGTGGTGTAGATGAGGCTGGGATCAGTTATAGATGGTGGTGTAGATGAGGCTGGGTCTAGTCAGGTTATAGATGGTGGTGTGGATGAGGCTGGGTCTAGTCAGGTTAGATGGTGGTGTAGATGAGGCTGGGTCTAGTCAGGTTATAGATGGTGGTGTAGATGAGGCTGGGTCTATTCATGTAATAGATGGTGGTGTGGATGAGGCTGGGTCTAGTCAGGTTATAGATGGTGGTGTGGATGAGGCTGGGTCTAGTCAGGTTATAGATGTGGTGTAGATGAGGTGGGTCTAGTCATGTTATATGGTGTAGATGAGCCTGTGTCTAGTCAGATTATAGATGGTGGTGTAGATGAGGCTGGGTCTATTCATGTCATAGATGGTGGTGTGGATGAGGCTGGGTCTAGTCAGGTTATAGATGGTGGTGTAGATAAGGCTGGGTCTAGTCAGGTTATAGATGGTGGTGTGGATGAGGCTGGGTCTAGTCATGTTATAGATGGTGGTGTAGATGAGGCTGGGTCTAGTCATGTTATGATGGTGGTGTAGATGAGGCTGGGTCTAGTCATGTTATGGAAGGTGGTGTAGATGAGGCTGGGTCTAGTCAGGTTATAGATGGTGGTGTAGATGAGGCTGGGTCTATTCATGTTATAGATGGTGGTGTAGATGAGGCTGGGTCTAGTCAGGTTATAGATGTGTTGTAGATGAGGCTGGGTCTAGTCATTCTATAGATGGTGGTGTAGATGAGGCTGGGTCTAGTCAGGTTATAGACGGTGGTGTAGATGAGGCAGGGGTGAGATGGTGTGTAGATGAGGCTGGGTCTAGTCAGGTTATAGATGGTGGTGTAGATGAGGCTGGGTCCTCATGTTTTAGATGGTGGTGTAGATGAGGCTGGGTCTAGTCAGGTTATAGATGGTGGTGTAGATGAGGCTGGGTCTAGTCATGTTATAGATGGTGGTGTGGATGAGGCTGGGTCTATCATGTTATAGATGGTGGTGTAGATGAGGCTGGGTCTAGTCATGTTATAGATGGTGGTGTAGATGAGGCTGGGTCTAGTCATGCCAGTGATGGTGGTGTAGATGAGGCTGGGTCTAGTCATGTTATGGAAGGTGGTGTAGATGAGGCTGGGTCTAGTCAGGCTATAGATGGTGGTGTAGATGAGGCTGGGTCTAGTCATGTTATAGATGGTGGTGTAGATGAGGCTGGGGTCATGCCAGTGATGGTGGTGTAGATGAGGCTGGGTCTATAGATTATGGATGGTGGTGTAGATGAGGCTGGGTCTAGTCATGTTATAGATTGTGGTGTAGATGAGGCTGGGATGCCAGTGATGGTGGTGTAGATGAGGCTGGGTCTAGTCAGGTTATATACGGTGGTGTAGATGAGGTTGGGTCTAGTCATGTTATAGATTGTGGTGTAGATGAGCCTGTGTCTAGTCAGATTATAGATGGTGGTGTAGATGAGGCTGGGTCTATTCATGTCATAGATGGTGGTGTGGATGAGGCTGGGTCTAGTCAGGTTATAGATGGTGGTGTAGATAAGGCTGGGTCTAGTCAGGTTATAGACGGTGGTGTGGATGAGGCTGGGTCTAGTCATGTTATAGATGGTGGTGTAGATGAGGCTGGGTCTAGTCATGCCAGTGATGGTGGTGTAGATGAGGCTGGGTCTAGTCATGTTATGGATGGTGGTGTAGATGAGGCTGGGTCTAGTCAGGTTATAGATGGTGGTGTAGATGAGGCTGGTCTATTCATGTTATAGATGGTGGTGTAGATGAGGCTCTAGTCATAGATTTTATAGATGGTAGTCATTTTATGGATGGTGGTGGATGAGGCTGGGTCTAGTCAGGTTATAGATGGTGTAGATGATGGTGGTTATAGATGGTGATGTAGATGAGGCTGGGTCTAGTCAGGTTATAGATGGTGGTGTAGATGAGGCTGGGTCTAGTCATGTTATAGATGGTGGTGTAGATGAGGCTGGGTCTAGTCAGGTTATAGATGGTGGTGTAGATGAGGCTGGGTCTAGTCATGTTATAGATGGTGGTGTGGATGAGGCTGGGTCTAGTCATGTTATAGATGGTGGTGTAGATGAGGCTGGGTCTAGTCATGTTATAGATTGTGGTGTAGATGAGGCTGGGTCTAGTCATGCCAGTGATGGTGGTGTAGATGAGGCTGGGTCTAGTCATGTTATAGAAGGTGGTGTAGATGAGGCTGGGTCTAGTCAGGCTATAGATGGTGGTGTAGATGAGGCTGGGTCTATTCATGTTATAGATGGTGGTGTAGATGAGGCTGGGTCTAGTCATGTGATGGTGGTGTAGATGAGGCTGGGTCATGTTATAGATGGTCAGAATGAGGCTTATAGATGGTGGTGTGGATGAGGCTGGGTCTAGTCAGGTTATAGATGGTTGTGTAGATGAGGCTGGGTCTAGTCAGGCTATAGATGGTGGTGTAGATGAGGCAATGTCTTGCCTTGTTTTCTATGGTGATGTAGATGAGGCTGGGTCTTGTCATGTTATAGATGGTGGTGTAGATGAGGCTGGGTCGAGTCAGGTTATAGACGGTGGTGTAGTTGAGGTTGGGTATAGTCAGGTTATAGATGGTGGTGTGGATGAGGCTGGGTCTAGTCATGTTATAGATGGTGGTGTGGATGAGACTGGGTCTACTCATGTTATAGATGGTGTAGATGAGGCTGGGTCTAGTCAGGTTATAGATTGTGGTGTAGATGAGGCTGGGTCTAGTCATGCCAGTGATGGTGGTGTAGATAAGGCTGGGTCTAATCAGGTTATAGATGGTGGTGTAGATGAGGCTGGGTCTAGTCATGTTATAGACGGTGGTGTGGATGAGGCTGGGTCTAGTCATGTTATAGATGGTGGTGTGGATGAGGCTGGGTCTAGTCAGGCGATAGATGGTGGTGTGGATGAGGCTGGGTCTAGTCAGGCGATAGATGGTTGTGTAGATGAGGCTGGGTCTAGTCAGATTATAGATGGTGGTGTAGATGAGGCTGGGTCTATTCATGTCATAGATGGTGGTGTGGATGAGGCTGGGTCTAGTCAGGTTATAGATGGTGGTGTAGATAAGGCTGGGTCTAGTCAGGTTATAGACGGTGGTGTGGATGAGGCTGGGTCTAGTCATGCCAGTGATGGTTGTGTAGATGAGGCTGGGTCTAGTCAGGCTATAGATGGTGGTGTAGATGAGGCTGGGTCTGTTCATGTAATAGATGGTGGTGTGGATGAGGCTGGGTCTAGTCAGGTTATAGATGGTGGTGTGGATGAGGCTGGGTCTAGTCAGGTTATATACGGTGGTGTAGATGAGGTTGGGTCTAGTCATGTTATAGATTGTGGTGTAGATGAGCCTGTGTCTAGTCAGATTATAGATGGTGGTGTAGATGAGGCTGGGTCTATTCATGTCATAGATGGTGGTGTGGATGAGGCTGTGTCTAGTCAGGTTATAGATGGTGGTGTAGATAAGGCTGGGTCTAGTCAGGTTATAGACGGTGGTGTAGATGAGGCAGGGTTGATCCTTGTTTTCGATGGTGATGTAGATGAGGCTGGGTCTAGTCATGTTATGGATGGTGGTGTAGATGAGGCTGGGTCGAGTCAGGTTATAGATTGTGGTGTAGATGAGGCTGGATCTAGTCATGTTTTAGATGGTGTAGATGAGGCGGGGTCTAGTCAGGTTATAGATGGTGGTTTGGATGAGGCTGGGTCTAGTCAGGTTATAGATGGTGGTGTGGATGAGGCTGGGTCTAGTCAGGTTATAGATGGTGGTTTGGATGAGGCTGGGTCGAGTCAGGTTATAGATGGTAGTGTGGATGAGGCTGGGTCTAGTCAGGTTATAGACGGTGGTGTAGTTGAGGTTGGGTATAGTCAGGTTATAGATGGTGTCTCAGCCTCCAGTATTTATGCTGCAGTAGTTTATGTGTCGGGGGGCTAGGGTCAGTTTGTTTATCTGGAGTACTTCTCCTGTCCTATTCGGTGTCCTGTGTAAATCTAAGTGTGCGTTCTCTAATTCTCTCCTTCTCTCCTTCTTTCTCTCTCTCGGAGGACCTGAGCCCTAGAACCATGCCCCAGGACTACCTGACATGATGACTCCTTGCTGTCCCCAGTCCACCTGGCCATGCTGCTGCTCCAGTTTCAACTGGCCTGGGCCCTAGGACCATGTCCCAGGACTACCTGACATGAGGACTCCTTGCTGTCCCCAGTCCACCTGGATGCTCCTGCTCCAGTTTCAACTGTTCTGATGACTATTATTCAACCATGCTGGTCATTTATGAACATTTGAACATCTTGGCCACATCTGTTATAATCTCCACCCGGCACAGCCAGAAGAGGATGGCCACCCCACATATGCTCTCTCTAATTCTCTCTTTCTTTCTCTCTCTCGGAGGACCTGAGCCCTAGGACCGTGCCCCAGGACTACCTGACATGATGGCTCCTTGCTGTCCCCAGTCCACCTGACTGTGCTGCTGCTCCAGTTTCAACTGTTCTGCCTTATTATTATTGACCATGCTGGTCATTTATGAACATTTGAACATCTTGGTCATTTTCTGTTATAATCTCTACCCGGCACAGCCAGAAGAGGACTGGCCACCCCACATAGCCCGGTTCCTCTCTAGGTTTCTTCCTAGGTTTTGGCCTTTCTAGGGAGTTTTTCCTAGCCACCGTGCTTTTACACCTGCATTGTTTGCTGTTTGGGGTTTTAGGCTGGGTTTCTGTACAGCACTTTGAGATATCAGCTGATGTACGAAGGGCTATATAAATAAATTTGATTTGATTTGATGGTGGTGTGGATGAGGCTGGGTCTAGTCATGTTATAGATGGTGGTGTGGATGAGACTGGGTCTACTCATGTTATAGATGGTGGTTTAGATGAGGCTGGGTCTAGTCAGGTTATAGATTGTGGTGTAGATGAGGCTGGGTGGTGCCAGTGATGGTGGTGTAGATAAGGCTGGGTCTAATCAGGCTATAGATGGTGGTGTAGATGAGGCTGGGTCTAGTCATGTTATAGACGGTGGTGTGGATGAGGCTGGGTTTCGTCATGTTATAGATGGTGGTGTAGATGAGGCTGGGTCTAGTCATGCCAGTGATGGTGGTGTAGATGAGGCTGGGTCTAGTCATGTTATGGAAGGTGGTGTAGATGAGGCTGGGTCTAGTCAGGCTATAGATGGTGGTGTGGATGAGGCTGGGTCTAGTCAGGTTATAGATGGTGGTGTGGATGAGGCTGGGTCTAGTCATGTTATAGATTGTGGTGTAGATGAGCCTGTGTCTAGTCAGATTATAGATGGTGGTGTAGATGAGGCTGGGTCTATTCATGTCATAGATGGCGGTGTGGATGAGGCTGGGTCTAGTCAGGTTATAGATGGTGGTGTGGATGAGGCTGGGTCTAGTCAGGCGATAGATGGTTGTGTGGATGAGGTTGGGTCTAGTCATGTTATAGATTGTGGTGTAGATGAGCCTGTGTCTAGTCAGATTATAGATGGTGGTGTAGATGAGGCTGGGTCTATTCATGTCATAGATGGTGGTGTGGATGAGGCTGGGTCTATTCATGTTATAGATGGTGGTGTGGATGAGGCTGGGTCTAGTCAGGTTATAGATGGTGGTGTGGATGAGGCTGGGTCTAGTCAGGCGATAGATGGTTGTGTGGATGAGGTTGGGTCTAGTCATGTTATAGATTGTGGTGTAGATGAGCCTGTGTCTAGTCAGATTATAGATGGTGGTGTAGATGAGGCTGGGTCTATTCATGTCATAGATGGTGGTGTGGATGAGGCTGGGTCTAGTCAGGTTATAGATGGTGGTGTAGATAAGGCTGGGTCTAGTCAGGTTATAGACGGTGGTGTAGATGAGGCAGGGTTGATCCTTGTTTTCGATGGTGATGTAGATGAGGCTGGGTCTAGTCATGTTATGGATGGTGGTGTAGATGAGGCTGGGTCTAGTCAGGTTATAGATTGTGGTGTAGATGAGGCTGGGTCTAGTCATGTTTTAGATGGTGTAGATGAGGCGGGGTCTAGTCAGGTTATAGATGGTGGTTTGGATGAGGCTGGGTCTAGTCAGGTTATAGATGGTGGTGTGGATGAGACTGGGTCTAGTCAGGTTATAGATGGTGGTTTGGATGAGGCTGGGTGAGTCAGGTTATAGATCGTAGTGTGGATGAGGCTGGGTCTAGTCAGGTTATAGACGGTGGTGTAGTTGAGGTTGGGTATAGTCAGGTTATAGATGGTGGTGTGGATGAGGCTGGGTCTAGTCATGTTATAGATGGTGGTGTGGATGAGACTGGGTCTACTCATGTTATAGATGGTGGTGTAGATGAGGCTGGGTCTAGTCAGGTTATAGATTGTGGTGTAGATGAGGCTGGGTCTAGTCATGTTATAGACGGTGGTGTGGATGAGGCTGGGTTTCGTCATGTTATAGATGGTGGTGTAGATGAGGCTGGGTCTAGTCATGCCAGTGATGGTGGTGTAGATGAGGCTGGGTCTAGTCATGTTATGGAAGGTGGTGTAGATGAGGCTGGGTCTAGTCAGGCTATAGATGGTGGTGTAGATGAGGCTGGATCTATTCATGTTATAGATGGTGGTGTGGATGAGGCTGGGTCTAGTCAGGTTATATATGGTGGTGTGGATGAGGCTGGGTCTAGTCAGGCGATAGATGGTTGTGTAGATGAGGCTGGGTCTAGTCAGGCTATAGACGGTGGTGTAGATGAGGCAATGTCTTGCCTTGTTTTCTATGGTGATGTAGATGAGGCTGGGTCTTGTCATGTTATAGATGGTGGTGTAGATGAGGCTGGGTCTAGTCATGTTATAGATTGTGGTGTAGATGAGGCTGGGTCTACTCATGTTTTAGATGGTGGTGTAGATGAGGCTGGGTCTAGTTGGGCTATAGATGGTGGTGTAGATGAGGCTGGGTCTAGTCATGTTATAGATGGTGGTGTGGATGAGGCTGGGTCTAGTCATGTTATAGATGGTGGTGTAGATGAGGCTGGGTCTAGTCATGTTATAGATTGTGGTGTAGATGAGGCTGGGTCTAGTCAGGTTATAGACGGTGGTGTAGATGAGGCAGGGTCGATCCTTGTTTTCGATGGTTATGTAGATGAGGCTGGGTCTAGTCAGGTTATAGATGGTGGTGTAGATGAGGCTGGGTCTACTCATGTTTTAGATGGTGGTGTAGATGAGGCTGGGTCTAGTTGGGCTATAGATGGTGGTGTAGATGAGGCTGGGTCTGGTCATGTTATAGATGGTGGTGTGGATGAGGCTGGGTCTAGTCATGTTATAGATGGTGGTGTAGATGAGGCTGGGTCTAGTCATGTTATAGATTGTGGTGTAGATGAGGCTGGGTCTAGTCATGCCAGTGATGGTGGTGTAGATGAGGCTGGGTCTAGTCATGTTATGGAAGGTGGTGTAGATGAGGCTGGGTCTAGTTAGGCTATAGATGGTGGTGTAGATGAGGCTGGGTCTAGTCATGTTATAGATGGTGTAGTAGATGAGGCTGGGTCTAGTCATGCCAGTGATGGTGGTGTAGATGAGGCTGGGTCTAGTCATGTTATGGATGGTGGTGTAGATGAGGCTGGGTCTAGTCATGTTATAGATTGTGGTGTAGATGAGGCTGGGTCTAGTCATGCCAGTGATGGTGGTGTAGATGAGGCTGGGTCTAGTCAGGTTATATACGGTGGTGTAGATGAGGTTGGGTCTAGTCATGTTATAGATTGTGGTGTAGATGAGCCTGTGTCTAGTCAGATTATAGATGGTGGTGTAGATGAGGCTGGGTCTATTCATGTCATAGATGGTGGTGTGGATGAGGCTGGGTCTAGTCAGGTTATAGATGGTGGTGTAGATAAGGCTGGGTCTAGTCAGGTTATAGACGGTGGTGTGGATGAGGCTGGGTCTCGTCATGTTATAGATGGTGGTGTAGATGAGGCTGGGTCTAGTCATGCCAGTGATGGTGGTGTAGATGAGGCTGGGTCTAGTCATGTTATGGAAGGTGGTGTAGATTAGGCTGGGTCTAGTCAGGCTATAGATGGTGGTGTAGATGAGGCTGGATCTATTCATGTTATAGATGGTGGTGTAGATGAGGCTGGGACTAGTCAGGTTATAGATTGTGTTGTAGATGAGGCTGGGTCTAGTCATTTTATGGATGGTGGTGTAGATGAGGCTGGGTCTAGTCAGGTTATAGACGGTGGTGTAGATGAGGCAGGGTCGATCCTTGTTTTCGATGGTGATGTAGATGAGGCTGGGTCTAGTCAGGTTATAGATGGTGGTGTAGATGAGGCTGGGTCTACTCATGTTTTAGATGGTGGTGTAGATGAGGCTGGGTCTAGTTGGGCTATAGATGGTGGTGTAGATGAGGCTGGGTCTAGTCATGTTATAGATGGTGGTGTGGATGAGGCTGGGTCTAGTCATGTTATAGATGGTGGTGTAGATGAGGCTGGGTCTAGTCATGTTATAGATTGTGGTGTAGATGAGGCTGGGTCTAGTCATGCCAGTGATGGTGGTGTAGATGAGGCTGGGTCTAGTCATGTTATGGAAGGTGGTGTAGATGAGGCTGGGTCTAGTTAGGCTATAGATGGTGGTGTAGATGAGGCTGGGTCTATTCATGTTATAGATGGTGGTGTAGATGAGGCTGGGTCTAGTCATGCCATTGATGGTGGTGTAGATGAGGCTGGGTCTAGTCATGTTATAGATGGTGTAGTAGATGAGGCTGGGTCTAGTCATGCCAGTGATGGTGGTGTAGATGAGGCTGGGTCTAGTCATGTTATGGATGGTGGTGTAGATGAGGCTGGGTCTAGTCAGGTTATAGATTGTGGTGTAGATGAGGCTGGGTCTTGTCATGTTTTAGATGGTGGTGTGGATGAGGCTGGGTCTAGTCATGTTATAGATGGTGGTTTAGATGAGGCTGGGTCTAGTCATGTTATAGATGGTGTAGTAGATGAGGCTGGGTCTAGTCATGCCAGTGATGGTGGTGTAGATGAGGCTGGGTCTAGTCATGTTATGGATGGTGGTGTAGATGAGGCTGGGTCTAGTCAGGTTATAGATTGTGGTGTAGATGAGGCTGGGTCTACTCATGTTATTGATGGTGGTGTAGATGAGGCTGGGTCTAGTCAGGTTATAGATGGTGGTGTAGATGAGGCTGGGTCTAATCAGGCTATAGATGGTGGTGTAGATGAAGCTGGGTCTAGTCATGTTATAGATGGTGGAGTGGATGAGGCTGGGTCTCATCATGTTATAGATGGTGGTGTAGATGAGGCTGGGTCTAGTCATGCCAGTGATGGTGGTGTAGATGAGGCTGGGTCTAGTCATGTTATGGAAGGTGGTGTAGATGAGGCTGGGTCTAGTCAGGCTATAGATGGTGGTGTAGATGAGGCTGGGTCTATTCATGTTATAGATGGTGGTGTAGATGAGGCTGGGTCTAGTCATGCCATTGATGGTGGTGTAGATGAGGCTGGGTCTAGTCATGTTATAGATGGTGTAGTAGATGAGGCTGGGTCTAGTCATGCCAGTGATGGTGGTGTAGATGAGGCTGGGTCTAGTCATGTTATGGATGGTGGTGTAGATGAGGCTGGGTCTAGTCAGGTTATAGATTGTGGTGTAGATGAGGCTGGGTCTTGTCATGTTATAGATGGTGGTTTAGATGAGGCTGGGTCTAGTCATGTTATAGATGGTGTAGTAGATGAGGCTGGGTCTAGTCATGCCAGTGATGGTGGTGTAGATGAGGCTGGGTCTAGTCATGTTATGGATGGTGGTGTAGATGAGGCTGGGTCTAGTCAGGTTATAGATTGTGGTGTAGATGAGGCTGGGTCTACTCATGTTATTGATGGTGGTGTAGATGAGGCTGGGTCTAGTCAGGTTATAGATGGTGGTGTAGATGAGGCTGGGTCTAGTCAGGTTATAGACGGTGGTGTAGATGAGGCAGGGTCAATCCTTGTTTTCGATGGTGATGTAGATGAGGCTGGGTCTAGTCAGGTTATAGACGGTGGTGTAGATGAGACAATGTCTTGCCTTGTTTTCGATGGTGATGTAGATGAGGCTGGGTCTTGTCATGTTATAGATGGTGGTGTAGATGAGGCTGGGTCTATTCATGTTATAGATGGTGGTGTAGATGAGGCTGGGTCTAGTCATGCCATTGATGGTGGTGTAGATGAGGCTGGGTCTAGTCATGTTATAGATGGTGTAGTAGATGAGGCTGGGTCTAGTCATGCCAGTGATGGTGGTGTAGATGAGGCTGGGTCTAGTCATGTTATGGATGGTGGTGTAGATGAGGCTGGGTCTAGTCAGGTTATAGATTGTGGTGTAGATGAGGCTGGGTCTTGTCATGTTTTAGATGGTGGTGTGGATGAGGCTGGGTCTAGTCATGTTATAGATGGTGGTTTAGATGAGGCTGGGTCTAGTCATGTTATAGATGGTGTAGTAGATGAGGCTGGGTCTAGTCATGCCAGTGATGGTGGTGTAGATGAGGCTGGGTCTAGTCATGTTATGGATGGTGGTGTAGATGAGGCTGGGTCTAGTCAGGTTATAGATTGTGGTGTAGATGAGGCTGGGTCTACTCATGTTATTGATGGTGGTGTAGATGAGGCTGGGTCTAGTCAGGTTATAGATGGTGGTGTAGATGAGGCTGGGTCTAATCAGGCTATAGATGGTGGTGTAGATGAAGCTGGGTCTAGTCATGTTATAGATGGTGGAGTGGATGAGGCTGGGTCTCATCATGTTATAGATGGTGGTGTAGATGAGGCTGGGTCTAGTCATGCCAGTGATGGTGGTGTACATGAGGCTGGGTCTAGTCATGTTATGGAAGGTGGTGTAGATGAGGCTGGGTCTAGTCATGTTATGGAAGGTGGTGTAGATGAGGCTGGGTCTAGTCAGGCTATAGATGGTGGTGTAGATGAGGCTGGGTCTATTCATGTTATAGATGGTGGTGTGGATGAGGCTGGGTCTAGTCATGTTATAGATGGTGGTGTAGATGAGACTGGGTCTAGTCATGTTATAGATTGTGGTGTAGATGAGGCTGGGTCTAGTCATGCCAGTGATGGTGGTGTAGATGAGGCTGGGTCTAGTCATGTTATGGAAGGTGGTGTAGATGAGGCTGGGTCTAGTTAGGCTATAGATGGTGGTGTAGATGAGGCTGGGTCTATTCATGTTATAGATGGTGGTGTAGATGAGGCTGGGTCTAGTCATGCCATTGATGGTGGTGTAGATGAGGCTGGGTCTAGTCATGTTATAGATGGTGTAGTAGATGAGGCTGGGTCTAGTCATGCCAGTGATGGTGGTGTAGATGAGGCTGGGTCTAGTCATGTTATGGATGGTGGTGTAGATGAGGCTGGGTCTAGTCAGGTTATAGATTGTGGTGTAGATGAGGCTGGGTCTTGTCATGTTTTAGATGGTGGTGTGGATGAGGCTGGGTCTAGTCATGTTATAGATGGTGGTTTAGATGAGGCTGGGTCTAGTCATGTTATAGATGGTGTAGTAGATGAGGCTGGGTCTAGTCATGCCAGTGATGGTGGTGTAGATGAGGCTGGGTCTAGTCATGTTATGGATGGTGGTGTAGATGAGGCTGGGTCTAGTCAGGTTATAGATTGTGGTGTAGATGAGGCTGGGTCTACTCATGTTATTGATGGTGGTGTAGATGAGGCTGGGTCTAGTCAGGTTATAGATGGTGGTGTAGATGAGGCTGGGTCTAATCAGGCTATAGATGGTGGTGTAGATGAAGCTGGGTCTAGTCATGTTATAGATGGTGGAGTGGATGAGGCTGGGTCTCATCATGTTATAGATGGTGGTGTAGATGAGGCTGGGTCTAGTCATGCCAGTGATGGTGGTGTAGATGAGGCTGGGTCTAGTCATGTTATGGAAGGTGGTGTAGATGAGGCTGGGTCTAGTCAGGCTATAGATGGTGGTGTAGATGAGGCTGGGTCTATTCATGTTATAGATGGTGGTGTAGATGAGGCTGGGTCTAGTCATGCCATTGATGGTGGTGTAGATGAGGCTGGGTCTAGTCATGTTATAGATGGTGTAGTAGATGAGGCTGGGTCTAGTCATGCCAGTGATGGTGGTGTAGATGAGGCTGGGTCTAGTCATGTTATGGATGGTGGTGTAGATGAGGCTGGGTCTAGTCAGGTTATAGATTGTGGTGTAGATGAGGCTGGGTCTTGTCATGTTATAGATGGTGGTTTAGATGAGGTCTAGTCATGTTATAGATGGTGTAGTAGATGAGGCTGGGTCTAGTCATGCCAGTGATGGTGGTGTAGATGAGGCTGGGTCTAGTCATGTTATGGATGGTGGTGTAGATGAGGCTGGGTCTAGTCAGGTTATAGATTGTGGTGTAGATGAGGCTGGGTCTACTCATGTTATTGATGGTGGTGTAGATGAGGCTGGGTCTAGTCAGGTTATAGATGGTGGTGTAGATGAGGCTGGGTCTAGTCAGGTTATAGACGGTGGTGTAGATGAGGCAGGGTCAATCCTTGTTTTCGATGGTGATGTAGATGAGGCTGGGTCTAGTCAGGTTATAGACGGTGGTGTAGATGAGACAATGTCTTGCCTTGTTTTCGATGGTGATGTAGATGAGGCTGGGTCTTGTCATGTTATAGATGGTGGTGTAGATGAGGCTGGGTCTATTCATGTTATAGATGGTGGTGTAGATGAGGCTGGGTCTAGTCATGCCATTGATGGTGGTGTAGATGAGGCTGGGTCTAGTCATGTTATAGATGGTGTAGTAGATGAGGCTGGGTCTAGTCATGCCAGTGATGGTGGTGTAGATGAGGCTGGGTCTAGTCATGTTTTGGATGGTGGTGTAGATGAGGCTGGGTCTAGTCAGGTTATAGATTGTGGTGTAGATGAGGCTGGGTCTTGTCATGTTTTAGATGGTGGTGTGGATGAGGCTGGGTCTAGTCATGTTATAGATGGTGGTTTAGATGAGGCTGGGTCTAGTCATGTTATAGATGGTGTAGTAGATGAGGCTGGGTCTAGTCATGCCAGTGATGGTGGTTTAGATGAGGCTGGGTCTAGTCATGTTATGGATGGTGGTGTAGATGAGGCTGGGTCTAGTCAGGTTATAGATTGTGGTGTAGATGAGGCTGGGTCTACTCATGTTATTGATGGTGGTGTAGATGAGGCTGGGTCTAGTCAGGTTATAGATGGTGGTGTAGATGAGGCTGGGTCTAATCAGGCTATAGATGGTGGTGTAGATGAAGCTGGGTCTAGTCATGTTATAGATGGTGGAGTGGATGAGGCTGGGTCTCATCATGTTATAGATGGTGGTGTAGATGAGGCTGGGTCTAGTCATGCCAGTGATGGTGGTGTAGATGAGGCTGGGTCTAGTCATGTTATGGAAGGTGGTGTAGATGAGGCTGGGTCTAGTCATGTTATGGAAGGTGGTGTAGATGAGGCTGGGTCTAGTCAGGCTATAGATGGTGGTGTAGATGAGGCTGGGTCTATTCATGTTATAGATGGTGGTGTGGATGAGGCTGGGTCTAGTCATGTTATAGATGGTGGTGTAGATGAGACTGGGTCTAGTCATGTTATAGATTGTGGTGTAGATGAGGCTGGGTCTAGTCATGCCAGTGATGGTGGTGTAGATGAGGCTGGGTCTAGTCATGTTATGGAAGGTGGTGTAGATGAGGCTGGGTCTAGTTAGGCTATAGATGGTGGTGTAGATGAGGCTGGGTCTATTCATGTTATAGATGGTGGTGTAGATGAGGCTGGGTCTAGTCATGCCATTGATGGTGGTGTAGATGAGGCTGGGTCTAGTCATGTTATAGATGGTGTAGTAGATGAGGCTGGGTCTAGTCATGCCAGTGATGGTGGTGTAGATGAGGCTGGGTCTAGTCATGTTATGGATGGTGGTGTAGATGAGGCTGGGTCTAGTCAGGTTATAGATTGTGGTGTAGATGAGGCTGGGTCTTGTCATGTTTTAGATGGTGGTGTGGATGAGGCTGGGTCTAGTCATGTTATAGATGGTGGTTTAGATGAGGCTGGGTCTAGTCATGTTATAGATGGTGTAGTAGATGAGGCTGGGTCTAGTCATGCCAGTGATGGTGGTGTAGATGAGGCTGGGTCTAGTCATGTTATGGATGGTGGTGTAGATGAGGCTGGGTCTAGTCAGGTTATAGATTGTGGTGTAGATGAGGCTGGGTCTACTCATGTTATTGATGGTGGTGTAGATGAGGCTGGGTCTAGTCAGGTTATAGATGGTGGTGTAGATGAGGCTGGGTCTAATCAGGCTATAGATGGTGGTGTAGATGAAGCTGGGTCTAGTCATGTTATAGATGGTGGAGTGGATGAGGCTGGGTCTCATCATGTTATAGATGGTGGTGTAGATGAGGCTGGGTCTAGTCATGCCAGTGATGGTGGTGTAGATGAGGCTGGGTCTAGTCATGTTATGGAAGGTGGTGTAGATGAGGCTGGGTCTAGTCAGGCTATAGATGGTGGTGTAGATGAGGCTGGGTCTATTCATGTTATAGATGGTGGTGTAGATGAGGCTGGGTCTAGTCATGCCATTGATGGTGGTGTAGATGAGGCTGGGTCTAGTCATGTTATAGATGGTGTAGTAGATGAGGCTGGGTCTAGTCATGCCAGTGATGGTGGTGTAGATGAGGCTGGGTCTAGTCATGTTATGGATGGTGGTGTAGATGAGGCTGGGTCTAGTCAGGTTATAGATTGTGGTGTAGATGAGGCTGGGTCTTGTCATGTTATAGATGGTGGTTTAGATGAGGCTGGGTCTAGTCATGTTATAGATGGTGTAGTAGATGAGGCTGGGTCTAGTCATGCCAGTGATGGTGGTGTAGATGAGGCTGGGTCTAGTCATGTTATGGATGGTGGTGTAGATGAGGCTGGGTCTAGTCAGGTTATAGATTGTGGTGTAGATGAGGCTGGGTCTACTCATGTTATTGATGGTGGTGTAGATGAGGCTGGGTCTAGTCAGGTTATAGATGGTGGTGTAGATGAGGCTGGGTCTAGTCAGGTTATAGACGGTGGTGTAGATGAGGCAGGGTCAATCCTTGTTTTCGATGGTGATGTAGATGAGGCTGGGTCTAGTCAGGTTATAGACGGTGGTGTAGATGAGACAATGTCTTGCCTTGTTTTCGATGGTGATGTAGATGAGGCTGGGTCTTGTCATGTTATAGATGGTGGTGTAGATGAGGCTGGGTCTATTCATGTTATAGATGGTGGTGTAGATGAGGCTGGGTCTAGTCATGCCATTGATGGTGGTGTAGATGAGGCTGGGTCTAGTCATGTTATAGATGGTGTAGTAGATGAGGCTGGGTCTAGTCATGCCAGTGATGGTGGTGTAGATGAGGCTGGGTCTAGTCATGTTATGGATGGTGGTGTAGATGAGGCTGGGTCTAGTCAGGTTATAGATTGTGGTGTAGATGAGGCTGGGTCTTGTCATGTTTTAGATGGTGGTGTGGATGAGGCTGGGTCTAGTCATGTTATAGATGGTGGTTTAGATGAGGCTGGGTCTAGTCATGTTATAGATGGTGTAGTAGATGAGGCTGGGTCTAGTCATGCCAGTGATGGTGGTTTAGATGAGGCTGGGTCTAGTCATGTTATGGATGGTGGTGTAGATGAGGCTGGGTCTAGTCAGGTTATAGATTGTGGTGTAGATGAGGCTGGGTCTACTCATGTTATTGATGGTGGTGTAGATGAGGCTGGGTCTAGTCAGGTTATAGATGGTGGTGTAGATGAGGCTGGGTCTAATCAGGCTATAGATGGTGGTGTAGATGAAGCTGGGTCTAGTCATGTTATAGATGGTGGAGTGGATGAGGCTGGGTCTCATCATGTTATAGATGGTGGTGTAGATGAGGCTGGGTCTAGTCATGCCAGTGATGGTGGTGTAGATGAGGCTGGGTCTAGTCATGTTATGGAAGGTGGTGTAGATGAGGCTGGGTCTAGTCATGTTATGGAAGGTGGTGTAGATGAGGCTGGGTCTAGTCAGGCTATAGATGGTGGTGTAGATGAGGCTGGGTCTATTCATGTTATAGATGGTGGTGTGGATGAGGCTGGGTCTAGTCATGTTATGGATGGTGGTGTAGATGAGGCTGGGTCTAGTCAGGTTATAGATTGTGGTGTAGATGAGGCTGGGTCTACTCATGTTATTGATGGTGGTGTAGATGAAGCTGGGTCTAGTCATGTTATAGATGGTGGAGTGGATGAGGCTGGGTCTCATCATGTTATAGATGGTGGTGTAGATGAGGCTGGGTCTAGTCATGCCAGTGATGGTGGTGTAGATGAGGCTGGGTCTAGTCATGTTATGGAAGGTGGTGTAGATGAGGCTGGGTCTAGTCAGGCTATAGATGGTGGTGTAGATGAGGCTGGGTCTATTCATGTTATAGATGGTGGTGTAGATGAGGCTGGGTCTAGTCATGCCATTGATGGTGGTGTAGATGAGGCTGGGTCTAGTCATGTTATAGATGGTGTAGTAGATGAGGCTGGGTCTAGTCATGCCAGTGATGGTGGTGTAGATGAGGCTGGGTCTAGTCATGTTATGGATGGTGGTGTAGATGAGGCTGGGTCTAGTCAGGTTATAGATTGTGGTGTAGATGAGGCTGGGTCTTGTCATGTTATAGATGGTGGTTTAGATGAGGCTGGGTCTAGTCATGTTATAGATGGTGTAGTAGATGAGGCTGGGTCTAGTCATACCAGTGATGGTGGTGTAGATGAGGCTGGGTCTAGTCATGTTATGGATGGTGGTGTAGATGAGGCTGGGTCTAGTCAGGTTATAGATTGTGGTGTAGATGAGGCTGGGTCTACTCATGTTATTGATGGTGGTGTAGATGAGGCTGGGTCTAGTCAGGTTATAGATGGTGGTGTAGATGAGGCTGGGTCTAGTCATGTTATAGATGGTGGTGTGGATGAGGCTGGGTCTAGTCATGTTATAGATGGTGGTGTAGATGAGGCTGGGTCTAGTCATGTTATAGATTGTGGTGTAGATGAGGCTGGGTCTAGTCATGCCAGTGATGGTGGTGTAGATGAGGCTGGGTCTAGTCATGTTGTGGAAGGTGGTGTAGATGAGGCTGGGTCTAGTTAGGCTATAGATGGTGGTGTAGATGAGGCTGGGTCTATTCATGTTATAGATGGTGGTGTAGATGAGGCTGGGTCTAGTCATGCCATTGATGGTGGTGTAGATGAGGCTGGGTCTAGTCATGTTATAGATGGTGTAGTAGATGAGGCTGGGTCTAGTCATGCCAGTGATGGTGGTGTAGATGAGGCTGGGTCTAGTCATGTTATGGATGGTGGTGTAGATGAGGCTGGGTCTAGTCAGGTTATAGATTGTGGTGTAGATGAGGCTGGGTCTACTCATGTTATTGATGGTGGTGTAGATGAGGCTGGGTCTAGTCAGGTTATAGATGGTGGTGTAGATGAGGCTGGGTCTAGTCATGTTATAGATGGTGGTGTGGATGAGGCTGGGTCTAGTCATGTTATAGATGGTGGTGTAGATGAGGCTGGGTCTAGTCATGTTATAGATTGTGGTGTAGATGAGGCTGGGTCTAGTCATGCCAGTGATGGTGGTGTAGATGAGGCTGGGTCTAGTCATGTTGTGGAAGGTGGTGTAGATGAGGCTGGGTCTAGTTAGGCTATAGATGGTGGTGTAGATGAGGCTGGGTCTATTCATGTTATAGATGGTGGTGTAGATGAGGCTGGGTCTAGTCATGCCATTGATGGTGGTGTAGATGAGGCTGGGTCTAGTCATGTTATAGATGGTGTAGTAGATGAGGCTGGGTCTAGTCATGCCAGTGATGGTGGTGTAGATGAGCCTGGGTCTAGTCATGTTATGGATGGTGGTGTAGATGAGGCTGGGTCTAGTCAGGTTATAGATTGTGGTGTAGATGAGGCTGGGTCTACTCATGTTATTGATGGTGGTGTAGATGAGGCTGGGTCTAGTCAGGTTATAGATGGTGGTGTAGATGAGGCTGGGTCTAATCAGGCTATAGATGGTGGTGTAGATGAAGCTGGGTCTAGTCATGTTATAGATGGTGGAGTGGATGAGGCTGGGTCTCATCATGTTATAGATGGTGGTGTAGATGAGGCTGGGTCTAGTCATGCCAGTGATGGTGGTGTAGATGAGGCTGGGTCTAGTCATGTTATGGAAGGTGGTGTAGATGAGGCTGGGTCTAGTCAGGCTATAGATGGTGGTGTAGATGAGGCTGGGTCTATTCATGTTATAGATGGTGGTGTAGATGAGGCCGGGTCTAGTCATGCCATTGATGGTGGTGTAGATGAGGCTGGGTCTAGTCATGTTATAGATGGTGTAGTAGATGAGGCTGGGTCAAGTCATGCCAGTGATGGTGGTGTAGATGAGGCTGGGTCTAGTCATGTTATGGATGGTGGTGTAGATGAGGCTGGGTCTAGTCAGGTTATAGATTGTGGTGTAGATGAGGCTGGGTCTTGTCATGTTATAGATGGTGGTTTAGATGAGGCTGGGTCTAGTCATGTTATAGATGGTGTAGTAGATGAGGCTGGGTCTAGTCATGCCAGTGATGGTGGTGTAGATGAGGCTGGGTCTAGTCATGTTATGGATGGTGGTGTAGATGAGGCTGGGTCTAGTCAGGTTATAGATTGTGGTGTAGATGAGGCTGGGTCTACTCATGTTATTGATGGTGGTGTAGATGAGGCTGGGTCTAGTCAGGTTATAGATGGTGGTGTAGATGAGGCTGGGTCTAGTCAGGTTATAGACGGTGGTGTAGATGAGGCAGGGTCAATCCTTGTTTTCGATGGTGATGTAGATGAGACTGGGTCTAGTCAGGTTATAGACGGTGGTGTAGATGAGACAATGTCTTGCCTTGTTTTCGATGGTGATGTAGATGAGGCTGGGTCTTGTCATGTTATAGATGGTGGTGTAGATGAGGCTGGGTCTATTCATGTTATAGATGGTGGTGTAGATGAGGCTGGGTCTAGTCATGCCATTGATGGTGGTGTAGATGAGGCTGGGTCTAGTCATGTTATAGATGGTGTAGTAGATGAGGCTGGGTCTAGTCATGCCAGTGATGGTGGTGTAGATGAGGCTGGGTCTAGTCATGTTATGGATGGTGGTGTAGATGAGGCTGGGTCTAGTCAGGTTATAGATTGTGGTGTAGATGAGGCTGGGTCTTGTCATGTTTTAGATGGTGGTGTGGATGAGGCTGGGTCTAGTCATGTTATAGATGGTGGTTTAGATGAGGCTGGGTCTAGTCATGTTATAGATGGTGTAGTAGATGAGGCTGGGTCTAGTCATGCCAGTGATGGTGGTGTAGATGAGGCTGGGTCTAGTCATGTTATGGATGGTGGTGTAGATGAGGCTGGGTCTAGTCAGGTTATAGATTGTGGTGTAGATGAGGCTGGGTCTACTCATGTTATTGATGGTGGTGTAGATGAGGCTGGGTCTAGTCAGGTTATAGATGGTGGTGTAGATGAGGCTGGGTCTAATCAGGCTATAGATGGTGGTGTAGATGAAGCTGGGTCTAGTCATGTTATAGATGGTGGAGTGGATGAGGCTGGGTCTCATCATGTTATAGATGGTGGTGTAGATGAGGCTGGGTCTAGTCATGCCAGTGATGGTGGTGTAGATGAGGCTGGGTCTAGTCATGTTATGGAAGGTGGTGTAGATGAGGCTGGGTCTAGTCAGGCTATAGATGGTGGTGTAGATGAGGCTGGGTCTATTCATGTTATAGATGGTGGTGTAGATGAGGCTGGGTCTAGTCATGCCATTGATGGTGGTGTAGATGAGGCTGGGTCTAGTCATGTTATAGATGGTGTAGTAGATGAGGCTGGGTCTAGTCATGCCAGTGATGGTGGTGTAGATGAGGCTGGGTCTAGTCATGTTATGGATGGTGGTGTAGATGAGGCTGGGTCTAGTCAGGTTATAGATTGTGGTGTAGATGAGGCTGGGTCTTGTCATGTTATAGATGGTGGTTTAGATGAGGCTGGGTCTAGTCATGTTATAGATGGTGTAGTAGATGAGGCTGGGTCTAGTCATGCCAGTGATGGTGGTGTAGATGAGGCTGGGTCTAGTCATGTTATGGATGGTGGTGTAGATGAGACTGGGTCTAGTCAGGTTATAGATTGTGGTGTAGATGAGGCTGGGTCTACTCATGTTATTGATGGTGGTGTAGATGAGGCTGGGTCTAGTCAGGTTATAGATGGTGTTGTAGATGAGGCTGGGTCTAGTCAGGTTATAGACGGTGGTGTAGATGAGGCAGGGTCAATCCTTGTTTTCGATGGTGATGTAGATGAGGCTGGGTCTAGTCAGGTTATAGACGGTGGTGTAGATGAGACAATGTCTTGCCTTGTTTTCGATGGTGATGTAGATGAGGCTGGGTCTTGTCATGTTATAGATGGTGGTGTAGATGAGGCTGGGTCTACTCATGTTTTAGATGGTGGTGTAGATGAGGCTGGGTCTCGTCAGGTTATGGATGGTGGTGTGGATGAGGCTGGGTCTAGTCAGGTTATAGATGGTGGTGTGGATGAGGCTGGGTCTAGTCAGGTTATAGATGGTGATGTGGATGAGGCTGGGTCTCGTCAGGTTATATATATGGGGGTGTAGATGAGGCTGGGTCGAGTCAGGTTATAGATGGTAGTGTGGATGAGGCTGGGTCTCGTCAGGTTATAGACGGTGGTGTAGATGAGGCTGGGTCTAGTCATGTTATAGATGGTGGTGTGGATGAGACTGGGTCTACTCATGTTATAGATGGTGGTGTAGATGAGGCTGGGTCTAGTCAGGTTATAGATTGTTGTGTAGATGAGGCTGGGTCTAGTCATGCCAGTGATGGTGGTGTAGATAAGGCTGGGTCTAATCAGGCTATAGATGGTGGTGTAGATGAGGCTGGGTCTAGTCATGTTATAGACGGTGGTGTGGATGAGGCTGGGTCTCGTCATGTTATAGATGGTGGTGTAGATGAGGCTGGGTCTAGTCATGCCAGTGATGGTGGTGTAGATGAGGCTGGGTCTAGTCATGTTATGGAAGGTGGTGTAGATGAGGCTGGGTCTAGTCAGGCTATAGATGGTGGTGTAGATGAGGCTGGATCTATTCATGTTATAGATGGTGGTGTGGATGAGGCTGGGTCTAGTCAGGTTATAGATGGTGGTGTGGATGAGGCTGGGTCTAGTCAGGCGATAGATGGTTGTGTAGATGAGGCTGGGTCTAGTCAGTCTATAGATGGTGGTGTAGATGAGGCTTGGTCTATTCATGTAATAGATGGTGGTGTGGATGAGTCTGGGTCTATTCAGGTTACAGATGGCCGTGTGGATGAGGCTGGGTCTAGTCAGGTTATAGATTGTGGTGTAGATGAGGCTGGGTCTTGTCATGTTTTAGATGGTGGTGTTGATGAGGCTGGGTCTAGTCATGTTATAGATGGTGGTGTAGATGAGCCTGGGTCTAGTCAGGTTATAGATTGTGGTGTAGATGAGGCTGGGTCTTGTCATGTTTTAGATGGTGGTGTTGATGAGGCTGGGTCTAGTCATGTTATAGATGGTGGTGTAGATGAGCCTGGGTCTATTCATGTTATAGATGGTGGTGTGGATGAGGCTGGGTCTAGTCAGGTTATACATGGTGGTGTATATGAGGCTGGGTCTAGTCAGGTTATAGACGGTGGTGTAGATGAGGCAATGTCTTGCCTTGTTTTCTATGGTGATGTAGATGAGGCTGGGTCTTGTCATGTTATAGATGGTGGTGTAGATGAGGCTGGGTCTAGTCAGGTTATAGACGGTGGTGTAGATGAGGCTGGGTCGAGTCAGGTTATAGATGGTAGTGTGGATGAGGCTGGGTCTCGTCAGGTTATAGACGGTGGTGTAGATGAGGCTGGGTCTAGTCATTTTATAGATGGTGGTGTGGATGAGACTGGGTCTACTCATGTTATAGATGGTGGTGTAGATGAGGCTGGGTCTAGTCAGGTTATAGATTGTGGTGTAGATGAGGCTGGGTCTAGTCATGCCAGTGATGGTGGTGTAGATAAGGCTGGGTCTAATCAGGCTATAGATGGTGGTGTAGATGAGGCTGGGTCTAGTCATGTTATAGACGGTGGTGTGGATGAGGCTGGGTCTCGTCATGTTATAGATGGTGGTGTAGATGAGGCTGGGTCTAGTCATGCCAGTGATGGTGGTGTAGATGAGGCTGGGTCTAGTCATGTTATGGAAGGTGGTGTAGATGAGGCTGGGTCTAGTCAGGCTATAGATGGTCTTGTAGATGAGGCTGGATCGATTCATGTTATAGATGGTGGTGTGGATGAGGCTGGGTCTAGTCAGGTTATAGATGGTAGTGTGGATGAGGCTGGGTCTAGTCAGGCGATAGATGGTTGTGTAGATGAGGCTGGGTCTAGTCAGTCTATAGATGGTGGTGTAGATGAGGCTTGAGTCTATTCATGTAATAGATGGTGGTGTGGATGAGGCTGGGTCTAGTCAGGAGATAGATGGTTGTGTAGATGAGGCTGGGTCTAGTCAGGCTATAGATGGTGGTGTAGATGAGGCTTGGTCTATTCATGTAATAGATGGTGGTGTGGATGAGGCTGGGGCTATTCAGGTTACAGATGGCCGTGTGGATGAGGCTGGGTCTAGTCAGGATATAGATTGTGGTGTAGATGAGGCTGGGTCTTGTCATGTTTTAGATGGTGGTGTTGATGAGGCTGGGTCTAGTCATGTTATAGATGGTGGTGTAGATGAGCCTGGGTCTAGTCAGGTTATAGACGGTGGTGTAGATGAGGCAGGGTTGATCCTTGTTTTCGATGGTGATGTAGATGAGGCTGGGTCTAGTCAGGTTACAGATGGCCGTGTGGATGAGGCTGGGTCTAGTCAGGTTATAGATTGTGGTGTAGATGAGGCTGGGTCTTGTCATGTTTTAGATGGTGGTGTTGATGAGGCTGGGTCTAGTCATGTTATAGATGGTGGTGTAGATGAGCCTGGGTCTATTCATGTTATAGATGGTGGTGTGGATGAGGGTGTCTAGTCAGGTTATACATGGTGGTGTAGATGAGGCTGGGTCTAGTCAGGTTATAGACGGTGGTGTAGATGAGGCAATGTCTTGCCTTGTTTTCTATGGTGATGTAGATGAGGCTGGGTCTTGTCATGTTTTAGATGGTGGTGTTGATGAGGCTGGGTCTAGTCATGTTATAGATGGTGGTGTAGATGAGCCTGGGTCTATTCATGTTATAGATGGTGGTGTGGATGAGGGTGTCTAGTCATGTTATAGATGGTGGTGTAGATGAGGCTGGGTCTAGTCAGGTTATAGACGGTGGTGTAGATGAGGCTGGGTCGAGTCAGGTTATAGATGGTAGTGTGGATGAGGCTGGGTCTAGTCAGGTTATAGACGGTGGTGTAGTTGAGGTTGGGTATAGTCAGGTTATAGATGGTGGTGTGGATGAGGCTGGGTCTAGTCATGTTATAGATGGTGGTGTGGATGAGACTGGGTCTACTCATGTTATAGATGGTGGTGTAGATGAGGCTGGGTCTAGTCATGTTATAGACGGTGGTGTGGATGAGGCTGGGTCTAGTCAGGTTATAGATGGTGGTGTGGATGAGGCTGGGTCTAGTCAGGCGATAGATGGTTGTGTAGATGAGGCTGGGTCTAGTCAGGCTATAGATGGTGGTGTAGATGAGGCTGGATCTATTCATGTTATAGATGGTGGTGTGGATGAGGCTGGGTCTAGTCAGGTTATAGATGGTGGTGTGGATGAGGCTGGGTCTAGTCAGGCGATAGATGGTTGTGTGGATGAGGCTGGGTCTAGTCAGGTTATAGATGGTGGTGTAGATGAGGCTGGATCTATTCATGTTATAGATGGTGGTGTGGATGAGGCTGGGTCTACTCAGGTTATAGATGGTGGTGTGGATGAGGCTGGGTCTAGTCAGGTGATAGATGGTTGTGTAGATGAGGCTGGGTCTAGTCAGGCTATAGATGGTGGTGTAGATGAGGCTGGGTCTGTTCATGTAATAGATGGTGGTGTGGATGAGGCTGGGTCTAGTCAGGTTATAGATGGTGGTGTGGATGAGGCTGGTTCTAGTCAGGTTATATACGGTGGTGTAGATGAGGTTGGGTCTAGTCATGTTATAGATTGTGGTGTAGATGAGCCTGTGTCTAGTCAGATTATAGATGGTGGTGTAGATGAGGCTGGGTCTATTCATGTCATAGATGGTGGTGTGGATGAGGCTGGGTCTAGTCAGGTTATAGATGGTGGTGTAGATAAGGCTGGGTCTAGTCAGGTTATAGACGGTGGTGTAGATGAGGCAGGGTTGATCCTTGTTTTCGATGGTGATGTAGATGAGGCTGGGTCTAGTCATGTTATGGATGGTGGTGTAGATGAGGCTGGGTCGAGTCAGGTTATAGATTGTGGTGTAGATGAGGCTGGGTCTAGTCATGTTTTAGATGGTGTAGATGAGGCGGGGTCTAGTCAGGTTATAGATGGTGGTTTGGATGAGGCTGGGTCTAGTCAGGTTATAGATGGTGGTGTGGATGAGGCTGGGTCTAGTCAGGTTATAGATGGTGGTTTGGATGAGGCTGGGTCGAGTCAGGTTATAGATGGTAGTGTGGATGAGGCTGGGTCTAGTCATGTTATAGATGGTGGTTATAGACGGTGGTGTAGTTGAGGTTGGGTATAGTCAGGTTATAGATGGTGGTGTGGATGAGGCTGGGTCTAGTCATGTTATAGATGGTGGTGTGGATGAGACTGGGTCTACTCATGTTATAGATGGTGGTGTAGATGAGGCTGGGTCTAGTCAGGTTATAGATTGTGGTGTAGATGAGGCTGGGTCTAGTCATGCCAGTGATGGTGGTGTAGATAAGGCTGGGTCTAATCAGGCTATAGATGGTGGTGTAGATGAGGCTGGGTCTAGTCATGTTATAGACGGTGGTGTGGATGAGGCTGGGTTTCGTCATGTTATAGATGGTGGTGTAGATGAGGCTGGGTCTAGTCATGCCAGTGATGGTGGTGTAGATGAGGCTGGGTCTAGTCATGTTATGGAAGGTGGTGTAGATGAGGCTGGGTCTAGTCAGGCTATAGATGGTGGTGTAGATGAGGCTGGATCTATTCATGTTATAGATGGTGGTGTGGATGAGGCTGGGTCTAGTCAGGTTATAGATGGTGGTGTGGATGAGGCTGGGTCTAGTCAGGCGATAGATGGTTGTGTAGATGAGGCTGGGTCTAGTCAGGCTATAGACGGTGGTGTAGATGAGGCAATGTCTTGCCTTGTTTTCTATGGTGATGTAGATGAGGCTGGGTCTTGTCAGGTTATAGACGGTGGTGTAGATGAGGCTGGGTCGAGTCAGGTTATAGATGGTAGTGTGGATGAGGCTGGGTCTAGTCAGGTTATAGACGGTGGTGTAGTTGAGGTTGGGTATAGTCAGGTTATAGATGGTGGTGTGGATGAGGCTGGGTCTAGTCATGTTATAGATGGTGGTGTGGATGAGACTGGGTCTACTCATGTTATAGATGGTGGTGTAGATGAGGCTGGGTCTAGTCAGGTTATAGATTGTGGTGTAGATGAGGCTGGGTCTAGTCATGCCAGTGATGGTGGTGTAGATAAGGCTGGGTCTAATCAGGCTATAGATGGTGGTGTAGATGAGGCTGGGTCTAGTCATGTTATAGACGGTGGTGTGGATGAGGCTGGGTCTCGTCATGTTATAGATGGTGGTGTAGATGAGGCTGGATCTATTCATGTTATAGATGGTGGTGTGGATGAGGCTGGGTCTAGTCAGGTTATAGATGGTGGTGTGGATGAGGCTGGGTCTAGTCAGGCGATAGATGGTTGTGTAGATGAGGCTGGGTCTAGTCAGGCTATAGATGGTGGTGTAGATGAGGCTGGGTCTATTCATGTAATAGATGGTGGTGTGGATGAGGCTGGGTCTAGTCAGGTTATAGATGGTGGTGTGGATGAGGCTGGGTCTAGTCAGGTTATATACGGTGGTGTAGATGAGGTTGGGTCTAGTCATGTTATAGATTGTGGTGTAGATGAGCCTGTGTCTAGTCAGATTATAGATGGTGGTGTAGATGAGGCTGGGTCTATTCATGTCATAGATGGTGGTGTGGATGAGGCTGGGTCTAGTCAGGTTATAGATGGTGGTGTAGATAAGGCTGGGTCTAGTCAGGTTATAGACGGTGGTGTGGATGAGGCTGGGTCTAGTCATGTTATAGATGGTGGTGTAGATGAGGCTGGGTCTAGTCATGCCAGTGATGGTGGTGTAGATGAGGCTGGGTCTAGTCATGTTATGGAAGGTGGTGTAGATTAGGCTGGGTCTAGTCATGTTATAGATTGTGGTGTAGATGAGCCTGTGTCTAGTCAGGTTATAGATGGTGGTGTAGATAAGGCTGGGTCTAGTCAGGTTATAGACGGTGGTGTAGATGAGGCAGGGTTGATCCTTGTTTTCGATGGTGATGTAGATGAGGCTGGGTCTAGTCATGTTATGGATGGTGGTGTAGATGAGGCTGGGTCGAGTCAGGTTATAGATTGTGGTGTAGATGAGGCTGGGTCTAGTCATGTTTTAGATGGTGTAGATGAGGCTGGGTCTAGTCAGGTTATAGATGGTGGTTTGGATGAGGCTGGGTCTAGTCAGGTTATAGATGGTGGTGTGGATGAGGCTGGGTCTAGTCATGTTATGGATGGTGGTGGAGATGAGGCTGGGTCTAGTCAGGTTATAGATGGTGGTGTAGATGAGATTGGGTCTAGTCAGGTTATAGATGGTGGTGTAGATGAGGCAGGGTCGATCCTTGTTTTCGATGGTGATGTAGATGAGGCTGGGTCTAGTCATGTGTTAGATGGTGTAGATGAGGCTGGGTCTAGTCAGATTATAGATGGTGGTTTGGATGAGGCTGGGTCTAGTCAGGTTATAGATGGTGGTGTGGATGAGGCTGGGTCTAGTCAGGCTATAGATGGTGGTGTAGATAATGCTGGGTCTAGTCAGGCTATAGATGGTGGTGTAGATGAGGCAGGGTCTAGTCAGGTTATAGACGGTGGTGTAGATGAGGCAGGGTCGATCCTTGTTTTCGATGGTGATGTAGATGAGGCTGGGTCTAGTCATGTTATGGATGGTGGTGTAGATAAGGCTGGGTCGAGTCAGGTTATAGATTGTGGTGTAGATGAGGTTGGGTCTAGTCATGTTTTAGATGGTGTAGATGAGGCTGGGTCTAGTCAGTTACAGATGGTGGTTTGGATGAGGCTGGGTCTAGTCAGGTTATATACAGTGTTGTAGATGAGGCTGGGTCTAGTCAGATTATAGACGGTGGTGTAGATGAGACTGGGTCTATTCATGTTATAGATGGTGGTGTGGATGAGGCTGGGTCTAGTCAGGTTATAGATGGTGGTGTAGATGAGATTGGGTCTAGTCAGGTTATAGACAGTGGTGTAGATGAGGCAGGGTCGATCCTTGTTTTCGATGGTGATGTAGATGAGGCTGGGTCTAGTCATGTGTTAGATGGTTTGGATGAGGCTGGGTCTAGTCAGGTTATAGATGGTGGTGCGGATGAGGCTGGGTCTAGTCAGGCTATAGATGGTGGTGTAGATGAGGCAGGTTCTATTCATGTTATAGATGGTGGTGTGGATGAGGCTGGGTCTAGTCAGGTTATAGATGGTGGTGTGGATGAGGCTGGGTCTAGTCAGGTTATATACGGTGGTGTAGATGAGCCTGGGTCTAGTCATGTTATAGATGGTGGTGTAGATGAGCCTGGGTCTAGTCAGGCTATAGATGGTGGGGTGGATGAGACTGGGTCTATTCATGTTATAGATGGTGGTGTGGATGAGGTTGGGTCTAGTCAGGTTATAGATCGTGGTGTGGATGAGGCTGGGTCTCGTCAGGTTATATACGGTGGTGTAGATGAGGCTGGGTCTAGTCAGGTTATAGACGGTGGTGTAGGTGAGGCTGGGTCTAGTCAGGTTATAGATGGTGGTGTAGATGAGGCTGGGTCTAGTCAGGTTATAGATGGTGGGGTGGATGAGGCTGGGTCTTGTCATGTTATAGATGGTGGTTTAGATGAGGCTGGGTCTAGTCATGTTATAGATGGTGGTGTGGATGAGGCTGGGTCTAGTCATGTTATAGATGGTGGTGTAGATGAGGCTGGGTCTAGTCATGCCATTGATGGTGGTGTAGATGAGGCTGGGTCCAGTCATGTTATGGATGGTGGTGTGGATGAGGCTGGGTCTAGTCAGGTTATTGACTTGTTAATTGTTTACTCCATGTGTAACTCTGTGTTGTCTGTTCACACTGCTATGCTTTATTTTGGCCAGGTCGCAGTTGCAAATGATAACTTGTTCTCAACTAGCCTACCTGGTTAAATAAAGGTGAAATAAAAAAAAAAAAAAATATAGACGGTGGTCTAGTTGAGGTTGGGTCTAGTCAGGTTATTGAGTTGAGGCTGGGTCTAGTCATGCCAGTGATGGTGGAGTCTCCCGCCTGTCCGGCGCTGGCCAGAGTCTCCCGCCTGTCCGGCGCTGGCCAGAGTCTCCCGCCTGTCCGGCGCTGGAGTCTCCCGCCTGTCCGGCGAGGGTCCCTGCTCCGGGGTTGGCGACGAGGGTCCACGTCCCGCACCAGAGCCGCAGCCGTAAAGAAGGCCCGCCCGGACCCTCCCTTTTAGAGTCAGGTTTTGCGGCTGTAGTCCGCACCTTTGGGGGGGTACCGTCACGCCCTATTCTCTATTTTGGTTAGGCCAGGGTGTGACTTGGATGGTCATTCATTGTTCATTTTCTATGTTTTGGATTTCTGTGTTGTTTGGCCGGGTGTGGTTCTCAATCAGAGGCTGCTGTCTATCCTTGTCTCTGAATGAGAACCATACTTAGGTAGCCTTTTCCCACCTGTGTTGTGAGTAGTTAATTTCTCTTTAGTGTGTGTTGCACCTGACGGAGCTGTTTCGGTTGTGTCTTTGTTGTTTTGCATTTTAGTGTTCAGTTTCGAATAAACATGACGAACACGTATTACGCTGCACTTTGGTCCTTACCTTCTTCCACCAACTGCCGTTACAACCTGTGATTGCTTTATGCCTCGGTTTATGTCTCTCTCAAATGTCAATATGCCTTGTATACTGTTGTTTAGGATAGTTATTATCAAATCAAATCAAATCAAATTTATTTATATAGCCCTTCGTACATCAGCTGATATCTCAAAGTGCTGTACAGAAACCCAGCCTAAAACCCCAAACAGCAAACAATGCAGGTGTAAAAGCACGGTGGCTAGGAAAAACTCCCTAGAAAGGCCAAAACCTAGGAAGAAACCTAGAGAGGAACCGGGCTATGTGGGGTGGCCAGTCCTCTTCTGGCTGTGCCGGGTAGAGATTATAACAGAACATGACCAAGATGTTCAAATGTTCATAAATGACCAGCATGGTCAAATAATAATAAGGCAGAACAGTTGAAACTGGAGCAGCAGCACAGTCAGGTGGACTGGGGACAGCAAGGAGCCATCATGTCAGGTAGTCCTGGGGCACGGTCCTAGGGCTCAGGTCCTCCGAGAGAGAGAAAGAAAGAGAGAATTAGAGAGAGCATATGTGGGGTGGCCAGTCCTCTTCTGGCTGTGCCGGGTGGAGATTATAACAGAACGTGGCCAAGATGTTCAAATGTTCATAAATGACCAGCATGGTTGAATAATAGTAAGGCAGAACAGTTGAAACTGGAGCAGGAGCATGGCCAGGTGGACTGGGGACAGCAAGGAGTCCTCATGTCAGGTAGTCCTGGGACATGGTCCTAGGGCCCAGGCCAGTTGAAACTGGAGCAGCAGCATGGCCAGGTGGACTGGGGACAGCAAGGAGTCATCATGTCAGGTAGTCCTGGGGCATGGTCCTAGGGCTCAGGTCCTCCGAGAGAGAGAAAGAAAGAGAGAAGGAGAGAATTAGAGAACGCACACTTAGATTCACACAGGACACCTGAATAGGACAGGAGAAGTACTCCAGATAAACAAACTGACCCTAGCCCCCCGACACATAAACTACTGCAGCATAAATACTGGAGGCTGAGACAGGAGGGGTCAGGAGACACTGTGGCCCCATCCGAGGACACCCCGGACAGGGCCAAACAGGAAGGATATAACCCCACCCACTTTGCCAAAGCACAGCCCCCACACCACTAGAGGGAAATCTTCAACCACCAACTTACCATCCTGAGACAAGGCCGAGTATAGCCCACAAAGATCTCCGACACGGTACAACCCAAGGGGGGGGCCCAGACAGGCCGACCACAACAGTGAATCAACCCACCCAGGTGACGCACCCCCCAGGGACGGCACGAGAGAGCCCCAGCAAGTCAGTGACTCAGCCCCGTAACAGGGTTAGAGGCAGAGAATCCCAGTGGAAAGAGGGGAACCGGCCAGGCAGAGACAGCAAGGGCGGTTCGTTGCTCCAGAGCCTTTCCGTTCACCTTCCCACTCCTGGGCCAGACTACACTCAATCATATGACCCACTGAAGAGATGAGTCTTCAGTAAAGACTTAAAGGTTGAGACCGAGTTTGCGTCTCTGACATGGGTAGGCAGACCGTTCCATAAAAATGGAGCTCTATAGGAGAAAGCCCTGCCTCCAGCTGTTTGCTTAGAAATTCTAGGGACAATTAGGAGGCCTGCGTCTTGTGACCGTAGCGTACGTGTAGGTATGTACGGCAGGACCAAATCAGAGAGGTAGGTAGGAGCAAGCCCATGTAATGCTTTGTAGGTTAGCAGTAAAACCTTGAAATCAGCCCTTGCTTTGACAGGAAGCCAGTGTAGAGAGGCTAGCACTGGAGTAATATGATCAATTTTTTTGGTTCTAGTCAGGATTCTAGCAGCCGTATTTAGCACTAACTGAAGTTTATTTAGTGCTTTATCCGGGTAGCCGGAAAATAGAGCATTGCAGTAGTCTAACCTAGAAGTGACAAAAGCATGGATTAATTTTTCTGCATCATTTTTGGACAGAAAGTTTCTGATTTTTGCAATGTTACGTAGATGGAAAAAAGCTGTCCTCGAAATGGTCTTGATATGTTCTTCAAAAGAGAGATCAGGGTCCAGAGTAACGCCGAGGTCCTTCACAGTTTTATTTGAGACAACTGTACAACCATTAAGATTAATTGTCAGATTCAACAGAAGATCTCTTTGTTTCTTGGGACCTAGAACAATCATCTCTGTTTTGTCCGAGTTTAATAGTAGAAAGTTTGCAGCCATCCACTTCCTTATGTCTGAAACACATGCTTCTAGCGAGGGCAATTTTGGGGCTTCACCATGTTTCATTGAAATGTACAGCTGTGTGTCATCCGCATAGCAGTGAAAGTTTACATTATGTTTTCGAATAACATCCCCAAGAGGTAAAATATATAGTGAAAACAATAGTGGTCCTAAAACAGAACCTTGAGGAACACCAAAATGTACAGTTGATTTGTCAGAGGACAAACCATTCACAGAGACAAACTGATATCTTTCCGACAGATAAGACCTAAACCAGGCCAGAACATGTCCGTGTAGACCAATTTGGGTTTCCAATCTCTCCAAAAGAATGTGGTGATCGATGGTATCAAAAGCAGCACTAAGGTCTAGGAGCACGAGGACAGATGCAGAGCCTCGGTCCGATGCCATCAAAATGTCATTTACCACCTTCACAAGTGCCGTCTCAGTGCTATGATGGGGTCTAAAACCAGACTGAAGCATTTCGTATACATTGTTTGTCTTCAGGAAGGCAGTGAGTTGCTGCGCAACAGCCTTCTCTAAAATCTTTGAGAGGAATGGAAGATTCGATATAGGCCGATAGTTTTTTATATTTTCTGGGTCAAGGTTTGGCTTTTTCAAGAGAGGCTTTATTACTGCCACTTTTAGTGAGTTTGGTACACATCCAGTGGATAGAGAGCCGTTTATTATGTTCAACATAGGAGGGCCAAGCACAGGAAGCAGCTCTTTCAGTAGTTTAGTTCGAATAGGGTCCAGTATACAGCTTGAAGGTTTAGAGGCCATGATTATTTTCATCATTGTGTCAAGAGATATAGTACTAAAACACTTGATCGTCTCTCTTGATCCTAGGTCCTGGCAGAGTTGTGCAGACTCAGGACAACTGAGGTTTGGAGGAATACGCAGGTTTAAAGAGGAGTCCGTAATTTGCTTTCTAATAATCATAATCTTTTCCTCAAAGAAGTTCATGAATTTATCACTGCTAAAGTGCAAGTCATCCTCTCTTGGGGAATGCTGCTTTTTAGTTAGCTTTGCCACAGTATCAAAAAGGAATTTCGGATTGTTCTTATTTTCCTCAATTAAGTTAGAAAAATAGGACGATCGAGCAGCAGTAAGGGCTCTTCGGTACTGCACGGTACCGTCCTTCCAAGCTAGTCGGAAGACTTCCAGTTTGGTGTGGCGCCATTTCCGTTCCAATTTTCTGGAAGCTTGCTTCAGAGCTCGGGTATTTTCTGTGTACCAGGGAGCTAGTTTTTTATGAGACATTTTTTTAGTTTTTAGGGGTGCAACTGCATCTAGGGTATTGCGCAAGGTTAAATTGAGATCCTCAGTTAGGTGGTTAACGGATTTTTGTCCTCTGGCGTCCTTGGGTAGGCAGAGGGAGTCTGGAAGGGCATCAAGGAATCTTTGTGTTGTCTGTGAATTTATAGCACGACTTTTGATGTTCCTTGGTTGGGGTCTGAGCAGATTATTTGTTGCAATTGCAAACGTAATAAAATGGTGGTCCGATAGTCCAGGATTATGAGGAAAAACATTAAGATCCACAACATTTATTCCATGGGACAAAACTAGGTCCAGCGTATGACTGTGAGAGTGAGTGGGTCCAGAGACATGTTGGACAAAACCCACTGAGTCGATGATGGCTCCAAAAGCCTTTTGGAGTGGGTCTGTGGACTTTTCCATGTGAATATTAAAGTCACCAAAGATTAGAATATTATCTGCAATGACTACAAGGTCTGATAGGAATTCAGGGAACTCAGTGAGAAACGCTGTATATGGCCCAGGAGGCCTGTAAACAGTAGCTATAAAAAGTGATTGAGTAGGCTGCATAGATTTCATGACTTATTGTCTTACCGCAGAGCCCCTAGTCGCACTGTACATGCCTCAGATACCTCCTTTGTCCCACCTCGCACACATGCGGTGACCTCACCCAGTATAATCAGGATGTCCAGAGATGCAACCTCTCTTATCGTCACTCAGTGCCTGGGTTTACCTCCACTGTACCCACACCCTTCCATACCTCTGTCTGTACATTATGCCCTGAATCTATGCTACCACGCCCAGAAATCTGCTCCTTTCATTTTCTGTCCCCAGTGCACTAGACGACCAGTTTTGAAAGCTGTACCCTCATCCTACTCCTCCTCTGTTCCTCGGGTGATGTAGAGGTTAACCCCTGGGTGTCCCCAGGCGCTCTCATTTGTTGACTTCTGTGATCGAAAAATCCTTGGTTTCATGCATGTCAACATCAGAAGCCTCCTCCCTAAGTTTGTTTTACTCACTGCTTTAGCACACTCCGCCAACCCTGATGTCATTGTCGTGTCTGAATCCTGGTTTAGGAAGGCCACCAAAAATTCTGAAATTTCCATCCCCAACTATAACATCTTCCGTCAAGATAGAACTGCTAAAGGGGGAGGAGTTGCAGTCTACTGCAGAGATAGCCTGCAAAGTAATGTCATACTTTCCAGGTCCATACCCAAACAGTTCGAACTACTAATTTTGAAAATTACTCTCTCCAGAAATAAGTCTCTCACTGTTGCCGCCTGCTACCGACCCCCCTCAGCTCCCAGCTGTGCCCTGGACACCATTTGTGAATTGATCGCCCCCCATCTAGCTTCAGAGTTTGTTCTGTTAGGTGACCTAAACTGGGATATGCTTAACACCCCGGCAGTCCTACAATCTAAGCTAGATGCCCTCAATCTCACACAAATCATCAAGGAACCCACCAGGTACAACCCTAACTCTGTAAGCAAGGGCACCCTCATAGACGTCATCCTGAACAACTGGCCCTCCAAATACACCTCCGCTGTCTTCAACCAGGATCTCAGCGATCATTGCCTATATCCGCTACGGAGCCGCAGTCAAACGACCACCACTCATCACTGTCAAACGCTCCCTTAAACACTTCTGTGAGCAGGCCTTTCTAATCGACCTGGCCCGGGTATCCTGGAAGGACATTGACCTCATCCCGTCAGTTGAGGATGCCTGGTCATCCTTTAAAAGTAACTTCCTCACCATTTTAGATAAGCATGCTCCGTTCAAAAAATGCAGAACTAAGAACAGATACAGCCCTTGGTTCACTCCAGACCTGACTGCCCTCGACCAGCACAAAAACATCCTATGGCGGACTGCAATAGGATCGAATAGTCCCCGCGATATGCAACTGTTCAGGGAAGTCAGGAACCAATACACGCAGTCAGTCAGGAAAGCTAAGGCCAGCTTCTTCAGGCAGAAGTTTGCATCCTGTAGCTCCAATTCCAAAAAGTTCTGGGACACTGTGAAGTCCATGGAGAACAAGAGCACCTCCTCCCAGCTGCCCACTGCACTGAGGCTAGGTAACATGGTCACCACCGATAAATCCATGATTATTGAAAACTACAACAAGCATTTCTCAACGGCTGGCCATGCCTTCCGCCTGGCTACTCCAACCTCGGCCAACAGCTCCGCCCCCCCCGCAGCTCCTCGCCCAAGCCTCTCCAGGTTCTCCTTTACCCAAATCCAGATAGCAGATGTTCTGAAAGAGCTGCAAAACCTGGACCCGTATAAATCAGCTGGGCTTGACAATCTGGACTCTCTATTTCTGAAACTATCTGCCGCCATTGTCGCAACCCCTATCCCCTAGGATTGGAAAGCTGCCGCAGTCATCCCCCTCTTCAAAGGGGGAGACACCCTGGACCCAAACTGTTATAGACCTATATCCATCCTGCCCTGCCTATCTAAGGTCTTCGAAAGCCAAGTCAACAAACAGGTCACTGACCATCTCGAATCCCACCGTACCTTCTCCGCTGTGCAATCTGGTTTCCGAGCCGGTCACGGGTGCACCTCAGCCACACTCAAGGTACTAAACGATATCATAACCGCCATCGATAAAAGACAGTACTGTGCAGCCGTCTTCATCGACCTTGCCATGGCTTTCGACTCTGTGAATCACCATATTCTTATCGGCAGACTCAGGAGCCTCGGTTTTTCGGATGACTGCCTTGCCTGGTTCACCAATTACTTTGCAGACAGAGTTCAGTGTGTCAAATCGGAGGGAATGCTGTCCGGTCCTCTGGCAGTCTCTATGGGGGTGCCACATGGTTCAATTCTCGGGCCGACTCTTTTCTCTGTGTATATCAATGATGTTGTTCTTGCTGCGGGCGATTCCCTGATCCACCTCTACGCAGACGACACCATTCTATATACTTTCGGCCCGTCCTTGGACACTGTGCTATCTAACCTCCAAACGAGCTTCAATGCCATACAACACTCCTTCCGTGGCCTCCAACTGCTCTTAAACGCTAGTAAAACCAAATGCATGCTTTTCAACCGATCACTGCCTGCACCCGCATGCCCGACTAGCATCACCACCCTGGATGGTTCCGACCTTGAATATGTGGACATCTATAAGTACCTAGGTGTCTGGCTAGACTGTAAACTCTCCTTCGACTCATATCAAACATCTCCAATCGAAAATCAAATCAAGAGTCGGCTTTCTATTCCGCAACAAAGCCTCCTTCACTCACGCCGCCAAACTTACCCTAGTAAAACTGACTATCCTACCGATCCTCGACTTCGGCGATGTCATCTACAAAATTGCTTCCAACACTCTACTCAGCAAACTGGATGCAGTTTATCACAGTGCCATCCGTTTTGTCACTAAAGCACCTTATACCACCCACCACTGCGACTTGTATGCTCTAGTCGGCTGGCCCTCGCTACATATTCGTCGCCAGACCCACTGGCTACAGGTCATCTACAAGTCCATGCTAGGTAAAGCTCCGCCTTATCTCAGTTCACTGGTCACGATGGCAACACCTATCCGTAGCACGCGCTCCAGCAGGTGTATCTCACTGATCATCCCTAAAGCCTACACCTCATTTGGCCGCCTTTTGTTCCAGTACTCTGCTGCCTGTGACTGGAACGAATTGCAAAAATCGCTGAAGTTGGAGACTTTCATCTCCCTCACCAACTTCAAACATCAGCTATCTGAGCAGCTAACCGATCGCTGCAGCTGTACATAGTCTATTGGTAAATAGCCCACCCATTTTCACCTACCTCATCCCCACACTGTTTTTATTTATTTACTTTTCTGCTCTTTTGCACACCAATATCTCTACCTGTACATGACCATCTGATCATTTATCACTCCAGTGTTAATCTGCAAAATTGTAATTATTCGCCTACCTCCTCATGCCTTTTGCACACATTGTATATAGACTCCCCTTTTTTCTACTGTGTTATTGACTTGTTAATTGTTTACTCCATGTGTAACTCTGTGTTGTCTGTTCACACTGCTATGCTTTATCTTGGCCAGGTCGCAGTTGCAAATGAGAACTTGTTCTCAACTAGCCTACCTGGTTAAATAAAGGTGAAATAAAATAAAATAAACTCACGCTGCCAAACATACCCTTGTAAAACTGACCATCCTACCGATCCTCAACTTCGGCGATGTCATTTACAAAATTGCTTCTTACACTCTACTCAGCAAACCGGATGCAGTCTATCACAGTGCCATCCGTTTTGTCACTGAACCCCATATACCACCCACCACTGCGACCTGTATGCTCTCGTCGGCTGGCCCTTGCTACATATTCGCTACATATTCGTCTCCAAACCCACTGGCTCCAGGTCATTTATAAGTCTTTGCTAGGTAAATCTCCGCCTTATCTCAGCTCACTGGTCACCATAACAACACCCACCCATAGCACGTGCTCCAGCAGGTATATCTCACGGGTCATTCCCAAAGCCAACTCCTCATTTGGCTGCCTTTTCTTCCAGTTCTCTACTGCCAATGACTGGAACAAAAAAATAGCTGAAGTTGGAAACTTGTATCTGCCTCACTAACTGCAGCTGTACACAGCCCATTTGTAAATAGCCCATCCAACAACCTACCTCATACCCATATTGTTTTATATTTAATTTTTTTTTTTTAATTTTTTGCACACCAGTATTTCTGCTTGTACATCATCATCTGCACATCTGTTAAGCCAGTGTTCATTTTAATTACTTTGCTACTATGGACTATTTATTGCCTTACCTCCTTACTCCATTTGCACACACTGTATATGGATTTTTCTATTGTGTTATTGACTGTACTTTGGTTTGTCCCACGTGTAACTCTGTGTTATTGACTGTACTTTGGTTTGTCCCACGTGTAACTCTGTGTTATTGACTGTACTTTGGTTTGTCCCACGTGTAACTCTGTGTTATTGACTGTACTTTGGTTTGTCCCACGTGTAACTCTGTGTTATTGACTGTACTTTGGTTTGTCCCACGTGTAACTCTGTGTTATTGACTGTACTTTGGTTTGTCCCACGTGTAACTCTGTGTTATTGACTGTACTTTGGTTTGTCCCACGTGTAACTCTGTGTTATTGACTGTACTTTGGTTTGTCCCACGTGTAACTCTGTGTTATTGACTGTACTTTGGTTTGTCCCACGTGTAACTCTGTGTTATTGACTGTACTTTGGTTTGTCCCACGTGTAACTCTGTGTTATTGACTGTACTTTGGTTTGTCCCACGTGTAACTCTGTGTTATTGACTGTACTTTGGTTTGTCCCACGTGTAACTCTGTGTTATTGACTGTACTTTGGTTTGTCCCACGTGTAACTCTGTGTTATTGACTGTACTTTGGTTTGTCCCACGTGTAACTCTGTGTTATTGACTGTACTTTGGTTTGTCCCACGTGTAACTCTGTGTTATTGACTGTACTTTGGTTTGTCCCACGTGTAACTCTGTGTTATTGACTGTACTTTGGTTTGTCCCACGTGTAACTCTGTGTTATTGACTGTACTTTGGTTTGTCCCACGTGTAACTCTGTGTTATTGACTGTACTTTGGTTTGTCCCACGTGTAACTCTGTGTTATTGACTGTACTTTGGTTTGTCCCACGTGTAACTCTGTGTTATTGACTGTACTTTGGTTTGTCCCACGTGTAACTCTGTGTTATTGACTGTACTTTGGTTTGTCCCACGTGTAACTCTGTGTTATTGACTGTACTTTGGTTTGTCCCACGTGTAACTCTGTGTTATTGACTGTACTTTGGTTTGTCCCCGTGTAACTCTGTGTTATTGACTGTACTTTGGTTTGTCCCACGTGTAACTCTGTGTTATTGACTGTACGTTTGTTTGTCCCACGTGTAACTCTGTGTTATTGACTGTACTTTGTGTTACGTTTGTTTGTTAACTCTGTGTTATTGACTGTACTTTGGTTTGTCCCACGTGTAACTCTGTGTTATTGACTGTACGTTTGTTTGTCCCACGTGTAACTCTGTGTTATTGACTGTACTTTGGTTTGTCCCACGTGCAACTCTGTGTTATTGACTGTACTTTGGTTTGTCCCACGTGTAACTCTGTGTTATTGACTGTACTTTGGTTTGTCCCACGTGCAAATCTGTGTTATTGACTGTACTTTGGTTTGTCCCACGTGTAACTCTGTGTTATTGACTGTACGTTTGTTTCCCACGTGTAACTCTGTGTTATTGACTGTACGTTTGTTTGTCCCACGTGTAACTCTGTGTTATTGACTGTACTTTGGTTTGTCCCGTGTAACTCTGTGTTATTGAACGTGTAACTCTGTGTTATTGACTGTACGTTTGTTTGTCCCCGTGTAACTGTGTTATTGACTGTACGTTTGTTTGTCCCACGTGTAACTCTGTGTTATTGACGTTTGTTTGTTCCACGTTGTGTTTGTCCCACGTGTAACTCTGTTTGTTTGTTGACTGTTATTGACTGTACTTTTGTTTGTCCCACGTGTAACTCTGTGTTATTGACTGTACTTTGGTTTGTCCCACGTGTAACTCTGTGTTATTGACTGTACTTTGGTTTGTCCCACGTGTAACTCTGTGTTATTGACTGTACTTTGGTTTGTCCCACGTGTAACTCTGTGTTATTGACTGTACTTTGGTTTGTCCCACGTGTAACTCTGTGTTATTGACTGTACGTTTGTTTGTCCCACGTGTAACTCTGTGTTATTGACTGTACTTTGGTTTGTCCCACGTGTAACTCTGTGTTATTGACTGTACGTTTGTTTGTCCCACGTGTAACTCTGTGTTATTGACTGTACTTTGGTTTGTCCCACGTGTAACTCTGTGTTATTGACTGTACGTTTGTTTGTCCCACGTGTAACTCTGTGTTATTGACTGTACTTTGGTTTGTCCCACGTGTAACTCTGTGTTATTGACTGTACTTTGGTTTGTCCCACGTGTAACTCTGTGTTATTGACTGTACTTTGGTTTGTCCCACGTGCAACTCTGTGTTATTGACTGTACGTTTGTTTGTCCCACGTGTAACTCTGTGTTATTGACTGTACTTTGGTTTGTCCCACGTGTAACTCTGTGTTATTGACTGTACGTTTGTTTGTCCCACGTGTAACTCTGTGTTATTGACTGTACTTTGGTTTGTCCCACGTGTAACTCTGTGTTATTGACTGTACGTTTGTTTGTCCCACGTGTAACTCTGTGTTATTGACTGTACTTTGGTTTGTCCCACGTGCAACTCTGTGTTATTGACTGTACTTTGGTTTGTCCCACGTGTAACTCTGTGTTATTGACTGTACGTTTGTTTGTCCCACGTGTAACTCTGTGTTATTGACTGTACGTTTGTTTGTCCCACGTGTAACTCTGTGTTATTGACTGTACTTTGGTTTGTCCCACGTGTAACTCTGTGTTATTGACTGTACGTTTGTTTGTCCCACGTGTAACTCTGTGTTATTGACGTTTGTTTGTCCCACGTGTAACTGTGTTATTGACTTACGTTTGTTTGTCCCACGTGTAACTCTGTGTTATTGACTGTACGTTTGTTTGTCCCACGTGTAACTCTGTGTTATTGACTGTACGTTTGTTTGTCCCACGTGTAACTCTGTGTTATTGACTGTACGTTTGTTTGTCCCACGTGTAACTCTGTGTTATTGACTGTACGTTTGTTTGTCCCACGTGTAACTGTGTTATTGACTGTACGTTTGTTTGTCCCACGTGTAACTCTGTGTTATTGACTGTACGTTTGTTTGTCCCACGTGTAACTCTGTGTTATTGACTGTACGTTTGTTTGTCCCACGTGTAACTCTGTGTTATTGACTGTACGTTTGTTTGTCCCACGTGTAACTCTGTGTTATTGACTGTACGTTTGTTTGTCCCACGTGTAACTCTGTATTATTGACTGTATTTTGGTTTGTCCCACGTGTAACTCTGTGTTATTGACTGTACTTTGGTTTGTCCCACGTGTAACTCTGTTTTTTTTGTCGCACTGCTTTGCTTTACCTTGACCAGGTCGCAGTTGTAAATGAGAACTTGTTCTCAACTGGCCTACTTGGTTAAATAAAGGTAAAATAAAAATAAATAAAACACGGTGAGTGAACTGACAAGGTGACTGAATGAGACCAAGGGGTAAAAAGTTAATCTTGTGGAATTTTCTCTGATCTGAGAAAGTTGTAATATCAGTATAACATGCTATGAAAAATTATGGGCATGGTGTCCTTTCACCCTGGAAACGGTTTAGGTTGAGGAAGTGGGTCACAACAGTGCGTCAGGACTGTTTAGATGAATAGTTCATTTCTGGCACTGGGGCCTTTTGAGCTTTGCTATTGGTCTCTTTCTTTTCTGGCTTTTCTCCCACCTCTTATGGAGACTGTTTGGGTAGGCTCTCTCAATATAAGTGGCTCCAGAGATGCGGAAAAGAGGAGTGTGTTGGGTGAATATGTAAAACCAAAAAAAGTACAGGTGTTTTTTCTGCAGGAGATACATAGTGATGTGATGAATGAAGTCGATCGAGGGCTCTGGTGGAAAGGGGCAAGTGTGTTGAGCCATGGGACAGTACACGGGTGGCAGTCTTTTTTTTGTACCGGGTCTGTAAAAATTTGCTCCTCAAAGGAGGTGTGTAGGGTTACTTGTTGTAAAAGCTGAAATTAACAACATGGGTTTTGTCTTTATAAATGTGTATGCGCCTAACACAGGGAGAGAGAGGGGGTTTCTATTTGGGTGTCTTAGACAGGAACTCTCACAGGTAGTGCCTGAGGAGACGCTGGTGGTCAGCGGGGACTGGAACTGTACAATGGATTTTACGAAAGACAGAAATGGGGCAGAGCCTCATTCAGGTTGAGTGGAGTGTTAAGAGACATCATTAATCAGTTTGAACTAGTGGATGTTTGGAGAACTAAACATCCTGACACAAGACAGTGTACATGGGTGAAGGTTTTTGGGGCTAGGGGGAGTGCATCCCGACTTGATCATTTTTACATGTCCAGAAATCAGAGCAATAGGCTGTTGGGCGCTACCATTCTCCCGGTGGGTTTTTTGGGTCACCACATAAGCACATAGGCTGTCTATTTCACCAGGGCCTCGGCATGCATCCTATTGGAAGTTTAATGTAATGCTCTTAGAAGATGCTACTTTTTTCTCAGGTTTCCAGATTCTTTGGGAAAGGTGAGGGCAGCAAAGAGAGGAGTATGAGTCTCTTAGTCAATGGTGGGATATGGTGAAAGTCCAAATTTGGCTTTTCTGTCAACAGCATACAGCTCTCTTATCCTCAGAGGCTAGGAGTGTATTAGGGGAACTCGAGCATAGTATTAGTGAGATGGAGGTAGAGATGGTGGGGCAAGGCAATGAGATCGGTTCAGTCGGCCACCCTGCAGAGGCAACTGATGGTAGCGGCCTTATTAAGGCTGGGTGACCTGTGACTGCTGGGAGAGGAGGGGTGGAAAACCCCGGAAGTCCTGGCACAACAAACAGAAATAACGTCTCTTAGGCTGCTGGAGAAAGTCCTGGAGGAAGTCCAGGAGGCACTGTCTGAGCCGGTAAGGGGGTGTTTGAGCAGCCAAAGGGGGAGGTGCCGCCAATGTTTCCGCCACTGCAGGTGACTGCAGAGACTGGGGACTGGCAAGGGAGTCTGGAGGACTTTTTAGATTTTAACACTGGGGGTGGGAGGTAAAGCCCTCTATAACCATTAAGGTAAGCAACATTAGGAGCCTAACTTGAGTAAAGGCACATCAGTGGCAGGGGTATGTGAGGCGGCGAGAATGGTGGGTTTGAGATGGAGGGGGCTCTACAAACCCCCAGTACCAAAGAGGTCAGGGGACCTTCAGTGGATGGTTTTACATGGAGTCCTGGCCACTATCAGGTGGTTGGCACAGGTTGAACCGGGAGTCGGGCAGGGGTGATCTTTCTGTGTTATGAGAAAAACTGATGAATGTGTTTCCTGTGTTTGCCAGGATAATGCCATTAATGTCTCTGTTGAGATGTCTGTGTGAGAGGTTGGGGTGGTTTTTACTGTTTGTGATGTTTATAATGGGGTACAGGTATTCAAATAAGGAGAATGCCATACAGTGGGGCAAAAAAGTATTTAGTCAGCCACCAATTATTAAGTTCTCCCACTTAAAAATATGAGAGAGGCTTGTAATTTTCATAATAGGTACACTTCAACTATGACAGACAAAATGAGAAAAAAAAATCCAGAAAATCACATTTGTAGGATTTTTAATGAATTTATTTACAAATTATGGTGGAAAATAAGTATTTGGTCAATAAAAAAAGTATATACTTTGTTATATACCCTTTGTTGGCAATGACAGAGGTCAAACATTTTTTGTAAGTCTTCACAAGGTTTTCACACACTGTTGCTGGTATTTTGGCCCATTCCTCCATGCAGATCTCCTCTAGAGCAGTGATGTTTTGGGACTGTTGCTGGGAAACACGGACTTTCAACTCCCTCCAAAGATTTTCTATGGGGTTGAGATCTGGAGACTGGCTAGGCCACTCCAGGACCTTGAAGTGCTTCTTACGAAGCCACTCCTTCGTTGCCCGGGCGGTGTGTTTGGGATCATTGTCATGCTGAAAGACCCAGCCACGTTTCATCTTCAATGCCCTTGCTGATGGAAGGAGGTTTTCACTCAAAATCTCACGATACATGGCCCCATTCATTCTTTCCTTTACACGGTTCTGCCCACACATTTTCTATAGGATTGAGGTCAGGGCTTTGTGATGTCCACTCCAATACCTTGACTTTGTTGTCCTTAAGCCATTTTGCCACAACTTTGGAAGTATGCTTGGGGTCATTGTCCATTTGGAAGACTAATTTGCAACCAAACTTTAACTTCCTGACTGATGTTTTGAGATATTGCTTCAATATAGCCACATAATTTCCCTGCATCATGATGCCATCTAGTTTGTGAAGTGCACCAGTCCCTCCTGCAGCAAAGCACCCCCACAACATGATGCTGTCACCCTAGTGCTTCACGGTTGGGATGGTGTTCTTCGGCTTACAAGGCTCCCCCCTTTTTCCTCCAAACATAACGATGGTCATTATGGCCAAACAGTTCTATTTTTGTTTCATCAGACCAGAGGACATTTCTCCAAAAAGTAAGATCTTTGTCCTCATGTGCAGTTGCAAACCGTAGTCTGGCTTTTTTATGGTGGTTTTGGAGCAGTGGCTTCTTCCTTGTTGAGCGGCCTTTCAGGTTATGTCGATATAGGACTTGTTTTACTGTGGATAAAGATACTTTTGTACCCGTTTCCTCCAGCATCTTCACAAGGTCCTTTGCTGTTGTTATGGGATTGATTTGCACTTTTCGCACCAAAGTATGTTCATCTCTAGGAGACAGAACGCGTCTTCTTCCTGAGCGGTAATGACGGCTGCGTGGTCCCATGGTGTTTATACTTCCGTACTATTGTTTGTACAGATGAACATGGTACCATCAGGTGTTTGGAAATTGCTCCCAAGGATGAACCAGACTTGTGGAGGTCTACAACGTTTTTTCTGATGTCTTGGCTGATTTCTTTTGATTTTCCCATGATGTCAAGCAGAGAGGCACGGAGTTTGAAAGTAGGCCTTGAAATACATCCACAGTTACACCTCCAATTGACTCAAATGATGTCAATTAGCCAATCAGAAGCTTCTAATGCCATGGCATCGTTTTCTGGAATTTCCCAAGCTGTTTAAAGGCACAGTCAACTTAGTGTATGTAAACTTCTGAACCACTGGAATTGTGATACAGTGAAATAATGTCTGTAAACAATTGTTGGAAAAAGTACTTGTGTCATGCACAAACTAGATGTCCTAACTGACATGAGATGTCCTCACTTGTGGAGTGGTTGAAAAACAAGTTTTAATGACTCCAACCTTAGTGTATGTAAACTTCCGACTTCAACTGTATATATATATATATATAAAATGTTTTTTTGGGGTGGGGGGGTGTTTCATTAAAGAAAGACAAGTCAAGTCTCTCTGGGATTTATTGGCATGGATAAACGAAAGTGAAATAAACAAAACATGTCACATTACACAAGTTTCCAAAAGGCATTTCAAATGTTATATTATGTTTATATACAGTGTGTTATGCAAGTGAATGAGGACCCAAAAGAGACTTGGCGAAAACAGAGTCTTTAATCCAGTTAAGGAAATATGCAATACTCCTAGACAATTCGGAGCGGTAAATAAAGCATAAAAAAAACAATTCCACTCGTAATCACGAGAACAGACTGGAGACTCGATCATAAACTGCAGGTTGCCTCGGGAAGGCACTTGACCGAAGTGGACTCAGACACCTGCTCACCACGCAGCATCTGAGGGAAACACGACACGACAGGGCGATACAAAGACACAGCACGGTGAACAATATACAAGGATCCGACAGGACAGAAACGGAAAACAAGGGGAGAAATAGGGACTCTAATCAGGGGAAAAGATAGGGAACAGGTGTGGGAAGACTAAATGATTGATTAGGGGAATAGGAACAGCTGGGAGCAGGAACGGAACGATAGAGAGAAGAGAGAGGGAGGGAGAGAGAAAAAGGGGAACGAACCTAAAAAGACCAGCAGGGGGAAAACGAACAGAAGGAAAAGCAAAATGACAAGACAATATAAGACAAAACATGACAGTACCCCCCCACTCACCGAGCGCCTCCTGGCGCACTCGAGGAGGAATCCTGGCGGCAACGGAGGAAATCATCAATCAGTGAACGGTCCAGCACGTCCCGAGACGGAACCCAACTCCTCTCCTCAGGACCGTAACCCTCCCAATCCACTAAGTATTGGTGACCCCGTCCCCGAGAACGCATGTCCATGATCCTACGTACCTTGTAAATAGGTGCGCTCTCGACAAGGACGGGAGGGGGAGGGAAGACGAACGGGGGTGCGAAGAAAGGGCTTGACACAGGAGACATGGAAGACAGGATGGACGCGACGAAGATGTCGCGGAAGAAGCAGTCGCACAGCGACAGGATTGACGACCTGGGAGACACGGAACGGACCAATGAACCGCGGAGTCAACTTACGAGAAGCTGTCGTAAGAGGAAGGTTGCGAGTGGAAAGCCACACTCTCTGGCCGCAACAATACCTTGGACTCTTAATCCTACGTTTATTGGCGGCTCTCACAGTCTGTGCCCTGTAACGGCAAAGTGCAGACCTCACCCTCCTCCAGGTGCGCTCACAACGTTGGACAAACGCTTGAGCGGAGGGAACGCTGGACTCGGCAAGCTGGGATGAGAACAGAGGAGGCTGGTAACCCAGACTACTCTGAAACGGAGATAACCCGGTAGCAGACGAAGGAAGCGAGTTGTGAGCGTATTCTGCCCAGGGGAGCTGTTCTGCCCAAGACGCAGGGTTTCTGAAAGAAAGGCTGCGTAGTATGCGACCAATCGTCTGATTGGCCCTCTCTGCTTGACCGTTAGACTGGGGATGAAACCCGGAAGAGAGACTGACGGACGCACCAATCAAACGACAGAACTCCCTCCAAAACTGTGACGTGAATTGCGGGCCTCTGTCTGAAACGGCGTCTAACGGGAGGCCATGAATTCTGAACACATTCTCGATGATGATTTGTGCCGTCTCCTTAGCGGAAGGAAGCTTAGCGAGGGGAATGAAATGTGCCGCCTTAGAGAACCTATCGACAACCGTAAGAATCACAGTCTTCCCCGCAGACAAAGGCAGACCGGTAATGAAGTCTAGGGCGATGTGAGACCATGGTCGAGAAGGAATGGGGAGCGGTCTGAGACGACCGGCAGGAGGAGAGTTACCTGACTTAGTCTGCGCGCAGTCCGAACAAGCAGCCACGAAACGGCGCGTGTCACGCTCCTGAGTCGGCCACCAAAAGCGCTGGCGAATAGAAGCAAGAGTGCCTCGAACACCGGGATGACCAGCTAACTTGGCAGAGTGAGCCCACTGAAGAACAGCCAGACGAGTGGAAACAGGAACGAAAAGAAGGTTACTAGGACAAGCGTGCGGCGATGCAGTGTGCGTGAGTGCTTGCTTAACCTGTCTTTCAATTCCCCAGACTGTCAACCCGACAACACGCCCATAAGGAAGAATCCCCTCGGGATCAGTAGAAGCTACAGAAGAACTAAAAAGACAGGATAAGGCATCAGGCTTGGTGTTCTTGCTACCCGGACGGTAAGAAATCACAAACTCGAAACGAGCGAAAAACAACGCCCAACGAGCTTGACGAGCATTAAGTCGTTTGGCAGAACGGATGTACTCAAGGTTCTTATGGTCTGTCCAAACGACAAAAGGAACGGTCGCCCCCTCCAACCACTGTCGCCATTCGCCTAGGGCTAAGCGGATGGCGAGCAGTTCGCGGTTACCCACATCATAGTTGCGTTCAGATGGCGACAGGCGATGAGAAAAATAAGCGCAAGGATGAACCTTATCGTCAGACTGGAAGCGCTGGGATAGAATGGCTCCCACGCCTACCTCTGAAGCGTCAACCTCGACAATGAATTGTCTAGTGACGTCAGGAGTAACGAGGATAGGAGCGGACGTAAAACGTTCTTTTAGAAGATCAAAAGCTCCCTGGGCGGAACCGGACCACTTGAAACACGTCTTGACAGAAGTAAGAGCTGTGAGAGGGGCAGCAACTTGACCGAAATTACGAATGAAACGCCGATAGAAATTAGCGAAACCTAGAAAGCGCTGCAACTCGACACGTGACCTTGGAACGGGCCACTCACTGACAGCTTGGACCTTAGCGGAATCCATCTGAATGCCTTCAGCGGAAATAACGGAACCGAGAAAAGTAACGGAGGAGACATGAAAAGAGCACTTCTCAGCCTTCACATAGAGACAATTCTCTAAAAGGCGCTGGAGAACACGTCAAACGTGCTGAACATGAATCTCGAGTGACGGTGAAAAAAATCAGGATATCGTCAAGGTAGACAAAAACAAAGATGTTCAGCATGTCTCTCAGAACATCATTAACTAATGCCTGAAAAACAGCTGGCGCATTGGCGAGACCAAACGGCAGAACCCGGTACTCAAAATGCCCTAACGGAGTGTTAAACGCCGTTTTCCACTCGTCCCCCTCTCTGATGCGCACGAGATGGTAAGCGTTACGAAGGTCCAACTTAGTAAAGCACCTGGCTCCCTGCAGAATCTCGAAGGCTGATGACATAAGGGGAAGCGGATAACGATTCTTAACCGTTATGTCATTCAGCCCTCGATAATCCACGCAGGGGCGCAGAGTACCGTCCTTTTTCTTAACAAAAAAAAAAACCCCGCCCCGGCCGGAGAGGAAGAAGGCACTATGGTACCGGCGTCAAGAGACACAGACAAATAATCCTCGAGAGCCTTACGTTCGGGAGCCGACAGAGAGTATAGTCTACCCCGAGGAGGAGTGGTCCCCGGAAGGAGATCAATACTACAATCATACGACCGGTGAGGAGGAAGGGAGTTGGCTCGGGACCGACTGAAGACCGTGCGCAGATCATGATATTCCTCCGGCACTCCTGTCAAATCGCCAGGTTCCTCCTGGGAAGTGGGGACAGAAGAAATGGGAGGGATGGCAGACATTAAACACTTCACATGACAAGAAACGTTCCAGGATAGGATAGAATTACTAGACCAATTAATAGAAGGATTATGACATACTAGCCAGGGATGACCCAAAACAACAGGTGTAAAAGGTGAACGAAAAATCAAAAAAGAAATAGTCTCACTGTGGTTACCAGATACTGTGAGGGTTAAAGGTAGTGTCTCAAATCTGATACTGGGAAGATGACTACCATCTAAGGCGAACATGGGCGTAGGCTTGTCTAACTGTCTGAAAGGAATGTCATGTTTCCGAGCCCATGCTTCGTCCATGAAACAACCCTCAGCCCCAGAGTCTATCAAGGCACTGCATGTAGCACCCGAACCGGTCCAGCGTAGATGGACCGACATAGTAGTACAGGATCTAGATGGAGAGACCTGAGTAGTAGCGCTTACCAGTAGCCCTCCACTTACTGATGAGCTCTGGCTTTTACTGGACATGAATTGACAAAATGTCCATCAAGTCCACAATAGAGGCACAGGCGGTTGGTGATCCTCCGTTCCCTCTCCTTAGTCGAGATGCGAATACCTCCCAGCTGCATGGGCTCAGTCTCTGAGCCAGAGGAGGGAGATGGTTGCAATGCGGAGCAGGGAAACACCGTTGACGCGAGCTCTCTTCCACGAGCTTGGTGACGAAGATCTCTAGTGGTCCTTCTGTAGCTCAGTTGGTAGAGCATGGCGCTTGTAACGCCAGGGTAGTGGGTTCGATTCCCGGGACCACCCATACGTAGAATGTATGCACACATGACTGTAAGTCGCTTTGGATAAAAGCGTCCGCTAAATGGCATATATTATTATATTATTATATTATATTATTATATTATTATATCATTATTATTATTATATTATTATTATTATTATTATATTACCCGTCGTTCTATGCGGATGGCGAGAGCAATCAAAGAGTCCACACTGGAAGGAACCTCCCGGGAGAGAATCTCATCCTTAACCACTGCGTGGAGTCCATCCAGAAAACGAGCGAGCAGCGCCGGCTCGTTCCAGTCACTAGAGGCAGCAAGAGTGCGAAACTCTATAGAGTAATCCGTTATGGATCGATCACCTTGGCATAGGGAAGCCAGGGCCCTAGAAGCCTCCCTACCAAAAACTGAACGGTCAAAAACCCGAATCATCTCCTCTTTAAAGTTCTGGTAATTGTTAGAACAATCAGCCCTTGCCTCCCAGATAGCTGTGCCCCACTCTCGAGCCCGGCCAGTAAGGAGTGAAATGACGTAAGCAACCCGAGCTCTCTCTCTAGAGTATGTGTTGGGTTGGAGAGAGAACACAATATCACACTGGGTGAGAAAGGAGCGGCACTCCGTGGGCTGCCCGGAGTAGCAAGGTGGGTTATTAACCCTAGGTTCCGGAGGCTCGGCAGACCAGGAAGTAACAGGTGGCACGAGACGAAGACTCTGGAACTGTCCAGAGAGGTCGGAAACCTGAGCGGCCAGGTTCTCCATGGCATGACGAGCAGCAGACAATTCCTGCTCGTGTCTGCCGAGCATGGCTCCTTGGATCTCGACGGCAGTGTTACGAGCGTCTGTATTCGCTGTTATGCAAGTGAATGAGGACCCAAAAGCGACTTGGCGAAAACAGAGTCTTTAATCCAGTTAAGGAAATATGCAATACTCCTAGACAATTCGGAGCGGTAAATAAAGCATAAAAAAACAATTCCACTCATAATCACGAGAACAGACTGGAGACTCGATCATAAACTGCAGGTTGCCTCGGGAAGGCACTTGACCGAAGCGGACTAAGACACCTGCTCACCACGCAGCATCTGAGGGAAACACGACACGACAGGGCGATACAAAGACACAGCACGGTGAACAATATACAAGGATCCGACAGGACAGAAACGGAAAACAAGGGGAGAAATAGGGACTCTAATCAGGGGAAAAGATAGGGAACAGGTGTGGGAAGACTAAATGATTGATTAGGGGAATAGGAACAGCTGGGAGCAGGAACGGAACGATAGAGAGAAGAGAGAGAGGGAGGGAGAGAGAAAAAGGGGAACGAACCTAAAAAGACCAGCAGGGGGAAAACGAACAGAAGGAAAAGCAAAATGACAAGACAATATAAGACAAAACATGACACAGTGCTGTAAGGATGTGCAAAACGTTAAAGGACAAGAGGGAAAATCTGTCTCTAATATGGTTAGGAAGTGCAGCTCAGTTTCCACCTCGTTTTGTGGGTAGTGAGCACATAGCCTGTCTTCTCTTGAGAGCCAGGGCTGCCTACTTTCTCAAAAGCAAGGCTATGCTCACTGAGTCTGTACATAGTCAAAGCTCTCCTTAAATTTGGGTCAGTCACAGTGGTCAGGTATTCTGCCACTGTCTACACTCTGTTTAGGGCCAAATAGCACTCTAGTTCTCAGTTTTTCCGTTATTTATTTCCAATGTGTCAAGTAATTATCTTTTTCTCATGATTTGGTTTGGTCTAATTGTGTTGCTGTCCTGGGGCTCTGTGGGTCTGTTTGTGAACAGAGCCCCAGGACCAGTTTGCTTAGGGGACTCTTCTCCAGGTTCATCTCTCTGTAGGTGATGGCTTTGTTATGGAAGGTTTGGGAATCGCTTCCTTTTAGTTGGTTGTAGAATTTAATGTCTCTTTTCTGGATTTTGATAATTAGCGGGTATCGGCCTAATTCTGCTCTGCATGCATTATTTGGTGTTTTAAGTTGTAAACAGATGATATTTTTCCAGAATTCTGCATGCAGTGCAGTGTTTTTCACATTTTGTGAATTCTTGGTTGGTGAGCGTACCCCAGACCTCAAAACCATAAAGGTCAAGTGTTTTTAGCCAGATCCTAAATAGCATGTCGAATTTTATGTTTTGAGTTGTAGCGATGAGACAAGATAGTAGCTACTAACAATTGGATACCACGAAATTGGGGAGAAAAAGGGGGTAAAATTCACACAAAAAAAAGAAAATATTTTTTTAACCTTTTGAAACTAGGTAAGAGTAACAAATAATTAAAGAGCAACAGAAAAAGAACAATAGAGGGACTATATACAGGGGGTAACGGTACAGAGTCAATGTGTGGGGGCACCGGTGTCGAGGTAATTGACGTAATAGGTACATGTAGGTAGAGTTATTAAAGTGACTATGCATAGATAATAACAGAGTGCAGCAGAGTAAAAGGGGGGGCAATGCAAATAGTCTGGGTAGCCATTTGATTAGATGTTCTGGAGTCTTATGGCTTGGGGGTAGAAGCTGTTTAGAAGCCTCTTGAACCTAGACTTGGCGCACCGGTACTGCTTGCCATGCGGTAGCAGAGAGAACAGTCTGTGACTAGGGTGGCACCGCCTGGTGTAGAGGTCCTGGATGGCAGGGAGTTTGACCCCAGTGATGTACTGGGCCGTTCGCACTACCCTCTGTAGTGCCTTGCGGTCGGAGGCCAAGCAGTTGACATACCAGGCAGTGATGCATCCAGTCAGGATGCTCTCGATGGTGCAGCTTCAGAACCTTTTTGAGGATCTGAGGACACATGCCAAATCTTTTCAGTCTCCTGAGGGGGAAAAGGTTTTGTCGTGCCCTCTTCACGACTGTCTTGATGTGCTTGGACCATTTTAGTTTGTTGGCGATGTGGAATCCAAGGAAATTGAAGCTCTCAAACTGCTCCGCTGCAGCCCCGTCGATGAGAATGGGGGAGTGCTTGGATTTATTTTTCCTGTAGTCCACAATCATCTCCTTTGTCTAGATCATGTTAAGGGAGAGGTTGTTGTCCTGACACCACACGGTCAAATTTAATGATGGTGTTGGAGTCGTGCCTTGCCGTGCAGTCATGAGGGAACAGGGAGTACAGGAGGGGACCCTGAAAGGCCCCCGTGTTAAGGATCAGCATTGTTACCTACCCATACCACCTGGGGGCGGCCCGTCAGGAAGTCCAGGATCCAGTTGCAGAGTGAGGTGTTTAATCCTTAGCTTATTGATGAGCTTCGAGGGCACTATGGTGTTGAATGCTGAGCTGTAGTCAATGAATAGCATTATGACATAGGTGTTCCTTTTGTCCAGGTGGGAACGGGCAGTGTAGAGTGCAATAGAGATTGTATCATCTGTGGATCTGTTGGGGCGGTATGCAAATTAAGTGGGTCTAGGGTTTCTGGGCTAATGGTGTTGATGTGAGCCATGACCAGTCTATCAAAAGCACTTCATGGCTACAGACTTGAGAGTTACGGGTCGGTAGTCATTTAGGCAGATTACCTTAGTGTTCTTGGGCACAGGCACTATGGTTGGTCTACTTGAAACATGTTGGTATTACAGACTCGGACAGGGAAAGGTTGAAATGTCAGTGAAGACACTTGCCAGTTGGTCAGCACATGCTTGCAGTACACGTCCTTGTAATCCATCTGGCCCTACAGCCTTGTGAATGTTGACCTGTTTAAAGGTCTTACTCAAATCGGCTGACGAGAGCGTGATCACACAGTCGTCTGGAACAGCTGGTGCTCTAATGAATGTTTCAGTGTTATTTGCCTCGAAGTGAGCATAGATGTAGTTTAGCTCGTCTGGTAGGCTTGTGTAATGGGGCCCTTTGTATGCTGTAATGGTTTGCAAGCCCTGCCACTTCCGACGAGCATCAGAGCCGGTGTAGTACGATTCGATCTTTGTCCTGTATTAATACTTTGCCTGTTTGATGGTTCATCGGAGGGCATATCAGTTTTTCTTATAAGCTTCAGGATTAGAGTCCCGCTCCTTGAAAGCGACAGCTCTAGCCTTTAGTTCAGTGTGGATGTTGCCTGTAATCCATGGCTTCTGGTTGGGATATGGACGTACGGTCACTGTGGGGACGATGTCATTGATGCACTTATTGATGAAGCCAATGACTGATGTGGTGTACTCCTCAATGCCAACGGAGGAATCCTGGAACATATTCCAGTCTGTGCTAGCAAAACAGTCCTGTAGCGTAGCATAGCATCTGCTTCATCTGATCACTTTTTTTATTGATCTAGTCACTGGTGCTTCCTGCTTTAATTTTTGCTTGTAAGAAGGAATCAGGAGGATAGAATTATCGTCAGATTTGCCAAATGGAGGATGATTTGTATGCGTCTCTGTGTGTGGAGTATGGGTGGTCCAGAGTTATTTTTCCTCTGGTTGCACATTTAACATGCTGATAGAAATTTGGTAAAACTAATTTAATAAGTTTCCCTGCATTAAAGTCCCCGGCTACTAGGAGAGCTGCCTTGGTGAGTGTTTTCTTGTATTCGGCCATGTATTAGTGCCATCATCTGACTGTAGCGGTATGTAAACAGCTACGAATAATACAGAGGAAAACTCTCTTGGTAGGTATTGTGGTTGACAGATTTCTTGTATTCGGCCATGTATTAGTGCCATCATCTGACTGTAGCGGTATGTAAACAGCTACGAATAATACAGAGGAAAACTCTCTTGGTAGGTATTGTGGTTGACAGATTTTCATGAGATACTCTCCCTCTGGCGAGCAATAGACTTCCTTAGATATCGTGCACCAGCAGTTTTTTACAAAAATACATAGTCCGCTTGTCTTACCAGAGGCCGCTGTTGTATCCTGCCGGTCAGCTGTATGTTGATATTGTCGTTGTTCAGTCACTACTCCTGTGAAGCATAAGATGTTACAGTTTTTAATGTCCAGTCGATTTTATTCTCCAAGGACGTTTTCAGAATGGAGGGAAGTGGGGGTTTATTCAATCTCCTACGAATTCTCGGAAGGCAGCCCGCTCTTCGGCACCTCTTCCTCCACTTCACTCGGATCACGGGGATCCGGGCCTTTTCCTGAGGAAGCAGTATATCCTTCATCTCGAGCTCGTCAGAGTCGTGAAAGGGAAAAAAATTATTCTGCCAGTCAGTGGTGAGAAATCGCAGTCCTGATGTCTAGAAGTTATTTTCGGTCATAAGAGACAGTAGCGGCAACATTATGTACAAAAGAAGTTACAAACAACGCAAATAAACAAACAAATAACCCATTCGGCTGGGGGAACGTAAAACGTCTGCCTTGCCCCGGCACCAGCTTACATCTATCAGGTATCTCATCGTTATTAGGTACTGGTGTGTATAACTCTCTCTCTATCAGGTATGTCATCGTTATTAGCTACTGGTGTCTATAACTGTCTCTCTCTCTATCAGGTATCTCATCGTTATTAGCTACTGGTGTCTATAACTCTGTCTCTCTCTCTCTCTCTCTCTCTCAGGTATCTCATCGTTATTAGCTACTGGTGTCTATAACTCTGCCTTTCCTCCACACGATGTGAGTATGATTCCATCCCCGTGATAACATGGTGAAACGTTCAGAAGTTAAGGTCAGGGGGTTAGAGGTAACACTGTTCTGTCCTCAGGGGTCATTCACCAGGAAAGGAGGGCGGGATCAGAGGAACGACAGACAGGTGAGCTCATGTGATCGGTCAGCAGTGTCCTTTAGCATGTCTTATGATTCCAGAGAAGCAACATCTAGTTAACGCTGTGTGTGTGTGTGTGTGTGTGTGTGTGTGTGTGTGTGTGTGTGTGTGTGTGTGTGTGTGTGTGTGTGTGTGTGTGTGTGTGTGTGTGTGTGTGTGTGTGTGTGTGTGTGTGTGTGTGTGTGTGTGTGTGTGTGTGTGTGTGTGTGTGTTTCAGCTCCTATATGAGGAGTGGGCCAACTATGGAGTGATGTTCAAATACCAGCCATTGGACCTAATCAGGTATCACCTAAAGTGTGTCTGTCTGGAACTAATCAGGTATAACCTAAAGTGTGTCTGTCTGGACCTAATCAGGTATAACCTAAAATGTATCTGTCTGCCTGTTTGACCTGTAATAAGAAGTACTATATTGACTCTGACCACTAACAGGAAGTATTTTGGGGAGGCGATTGGTCTGTACTTTGCCTGGATGGGAGTTTACACCCGGATGTTGGTCCCGCCCTCTCTACTGGGCCTTATAGTGTTCCTCTATGGTGTCCTCACTGTCAACACTAATGTGCCCAGGTACACATACACACCACACACAGTCCTTAGTCTCTCTCCCATGCTTTCTGTACATCAATGTGTCTCTCTTTGACTGATTGTTGAATCCTGCCCTTAGTTACTCTTCATAACAATTTTCCAATAACTTAAGTTACCACGATCATTACGTCAGTTACCACGATCATTATGTCAGTTACCACGATCATTACGTCAGTTACCACGATCATTACGTCAGTTACCACGATCATTACGTCAGTTACCACGATCATTATGTCAGTTACCACGATCACTACCTCAGTTACCACGATCACTACCTCAGTTACCACAATCATTACGTCAGTTACCACAATCACTACCTCAGTTACCACGATCACTACCTCAGTTACCACGATCACTACCTCAGTTACCACGATCACTACCTCAGTTACCACGATCACTACCTCAGTTACCACGATCACTACCTCAGTTACCACGATCACTACCTCAGTTACCACGATCACTACCTCAGTTACCACGATCACTACCTCAGTTACCACGATCACTACCTCAGTTACCACGATCACTACCTCAGTTACCACGATCACTACCTCAGTTACCACGATCACTACCTCAGTTACCACGATCACTACCTCAGTTACCACGATCACTACCTCAGTTACCACGATCACTACCTCAGTTACCACGATCACTACCTCAGTTACCACGATCACTACCTCAGTTACCACGATCACTACCTCAGTTACCACGATCACTACCTCAGTTACCACGATCACTACCTCAGTTACCACGATCACTACCTCAGTTACCACGATCACTACCTCAGTTACCACGATCACTACCTCAGTTACCACGATCACTACCTCAGTTACCACGATCACTACCTCAGTTACCACGATCACTACCTCAGTTACCACGATCACTACCTCAGTTACCACGATCACTACCTCAGTTACCATAATCCATCATTACTTCAGGCTGTGTTTATGGTTTGTTCTCGTGTGTTTCAGTCAGGAGATGTGTGATGACAGTCTGAACTTCACGATGTGTCCACTGTGTGATGCGGTGTGTGACTACTGGAAGCTGAGTTCAGTCTGTTCGTTGACTCGAGCCTCTTACCTGTTTGACAACGGAGCTACAACCCTCTTCGCCATCTTCATGTCCCTCTGGGGTATCAACATATATATAACTACTTTCCCTGCCCATACCTACACCACTATTGCTCCTACCTACTGCCCTACCTACCCCTTACTGGGCCACCGTACTACCCCTATCTACCCCATACTGCTCATAATTACCCCATATTGCCTATAACCACCGCATACTGCCCCCTACTACCCCTATCTACCCCATACTGCTCATAACTACCCCATATTGCCCCTAACTACCCCATATTGCCCCCTACTACCCCATACTGCCCCTTACTACCTCCTACTACAACTACCTACAACCCTACTGTCCTTACCTAACCCATACAGCTGCTACCTAAACTCTAATGTTTACACCTATCCCCTACTGCCCCTAAATAGCCATTACTGCCCCTAAATATGCCCTACTGCCCCGACCTACCCCCTACTGCCCCTAACTATCCCATGCTGCCCCTGAATCCCCCTACTACAACTACCTAACCCCTAATGACCCTAACTACCCCATACTGCTCATAACTACCCCCTACTGCTCATAACTACCCCCTACTGCCCCTACCTACCCCCTACTGCCCCTACCTACCCCCTACTGCCCCTACCTACCCCATAATGGCCCTAACCACCCCATTCTACAACTACCTACCCCTTCAGCCCCTACTTACCCCCTTCTGCTCCTACCTGCCCCTAACTGACCCCTAACTGCCCCTAACTACCCCCTTACTGCCACTACCCAATCCCTACTACAACTACCTACAACTCTACAGTCCTTACCTAACGCCTACCGCTGAAACCTAACCCTTAATGACCCTACCTACCCCTACTGCCCCTAACTGACACCCTACTGCTCCCTAACTGACACCCTACTGCCCCTAACTGACACCCTACTGCCCCCTAACTGACACCCTACTGCCCCTAACTGACACCCTACTGACACCCTACTGCCCCCTAACTGACACCCTACTGCCCCCTAACTGACACCCTACTGCCCCTAACTGACACCCTACTGCCCCCTAACTGACACCCTACTGCCCCCTAACTGACACCCTACTGCCCCCTAACTGACACCCTACTGCCCCCTAACTGACACCCTACTGCCCCTAACTGACACCCTACTGCCCCTAACTGACACCCTACTGCCCCCTAACTGACACCCTACTGCCCCCTAACTGACACCCTACTGCCCCCTAACTGACACCCTACTGCCCCCTAACTGACACCCTACTGCCCCTAACTGACACCCTACTGCCCCTAACTGACACACTACTGCCCCCTACTGCCCCCTAACTGACACCCTACTGCCCCCTAACTGACACCCTACTGCCCCCTAACTGACACCCTACTGCCCCCTAACTGACACCCTACTGCCCCTAACTGACACCCTACTGCCCCCTAACTGACACCCTACTGCCCCCTAACTGACACCCTACTGCCCCCTAATTGACACCCCACTGCCCCTAATTGACACCCCACTGCCCCCTAATTGACACCCTACTGCCCCCTAACTGACACCCTACTGCCCCCTAACTGACACCCTACTGCCCCCTAACTGACACCCTACTGCCCCCTAACTGACACCCCACTGCCCCCTAACTGACACCCCACTGCCCCCTAACTGACACCCCACTGCCCCCTAACTGACACCCTACTGCCCCCTAACTGACACCCCACTGCCCCTAACTGACACCCCACTTCCCCCTAACTGACACCCGACTGCCCCCTAACTGACACCCGACTGCCCCCTAACTGACACTCTACTGCCCCCAACTAACCCCTACTGCCCCCTAACTACAACTACATATAACCCTACGGTCCTTACCTGACCCCATACTGCCCCTACCTACCCACGTACTGCCCCTACCTGTCCCCTACTGCCTCTACCTACCCCCTACTGCCCCTACCTACCCCCTACAGCCCCTACCTACCCCTTCTGACTCTACCTACCTCGTACTGCCCCTACATATCTTTACTGTCCCTACTGCCCCCCCTACTGCCTCTACCTGTCCCCTACTTCCCCTACCTACCCACCACTTTCCCTACCTACCCACATACTGCCCCTACTGCCCTTGCCTACCCACGTACTTCCCCTACCTGTCCCATACTGCCCCTACCCATCCCATACTGCCCCTACCCGTCCCATACTGCCCCTACCTACCCACATACTGCCCCTACCCATCCCATACTGCCCCTACCTACCCACATACTGCCCCTACCCATCCCATACTGCCCCTACCTACCCACATACTGCCCCTACCTGTCCCACACTACCTCTACCTGTCCCATACTGCCCCTACCTGTCCCATACTGCCCCTACCTGTCCCATACTGCCCCTACCTGTCCCATACTGCCCCTACCTGTCCCATACTGCCCCTACCTGTCCCATACTGCCCCTACCTACCCCCTACCTCAACTATCTATCCCTCTTACTCCCCATACATACCCCCTTACTGCACCTACATATCCACTACTAAGTTGACTGTGCTTTTAAATTATGTCATGGCTTTAGAAGCTACTGATATGCTAATTGACATAATTTGAGTCAATTGGAGGAGTACCTGTGGATGTATTTCAAGGCCTACCTTCAAACTCAGTGCCTCTCTACTTGACATCATGGGACAATAAACATAAATCAGCCTAGAACTCATAAACAAATTGTAGACCACAAGTCTGGTTCATCCTTGGGAGCGATTTCCAAACGCCTGAAGGTACCACGTTCATCTGTACAAACAATAGTACGCAAGCATAAACACCATGGGACCACACAGCCGTCATCCCGCTCAGGAAGGAGACGTGTTCTGTCTCCTAGAGATGGACATACTTTGGTGAGGAAAGTGCAAATCAATCCCAGAACAACAGCAAAGGACCTTGTGAAAATGCTGGAGGAAACAGTTACAAAGGTACATTTATCCACAGTAAAACAAGTCCTATATCAACATAACCTGAAAGGCCGCTCAGCAAGGAAGAAACCACTGCTCCAAAACCGCCATAAAAAAGCCAGACTACGGTGTTACGAATCCCTTTTGGTCCGACAGTCTAGGGGGGATGGTAATGAGACCCGTAACATAACTCATGCAAATTCTAATAGTGACAAAGTAAAAGTGTGAACGAAATAACCACGACAACTGAAATCTACCGTCAAACTCTAGGTTTATTTGTAAACACGCGGTAATGGGGGGGGGAGCAGGAAAAGGGGCTGAGCTGGACCCAAGGAAAGAAACAATAAGTATTAAAAAAACCTAAGCTAGACTAGCCTACTTTAACAACAGCTAACTAACTAACCAAAAATACAGTGGGTGGTCCGCCCAGTTCAAAGTTTACCTACGGGTAGTGTATGCCCATGGGCGACTTGTAGTGGGTTTGCCCGTAGAATGTATGCACACATGACTGTAAGTCGCTTTGGATAAAAGCGTCTGCTAAATGGCATATATTATTATTATTATTATTATTATTGTCTTGGTTTCCCCTTTTCCCACCAGCAAACAAACAAACACCATAACCAAAAACAATACTCACAGGTGAGGACACAGTGCTATGGAGGTGCTCAAACAAAAGAGAGGTTAATAGACAAAGAGAGAGTGAACCACAGAAACCTACAGACATGGCATTTACAGAGAGATTGAGCTCTAGAGCAAACAACTGATGGGGTTTTTAAACCAAGGGAAAGGAACTGTGATTGGGTAGGAAACAGGAAGAGGTGTGTCTTCTGATTGATGATTGGATTGGTGACTGATTGGGGAGTGATGATTTTCACCTGTAAGTGGAGAAGGAAAGAAAAGAACACAGGATACACACACACACACAGACACAGGATACCTGTATCCGTAACAACGGTTTGCAACTGGACATGAGGACAAAGATCTTACTTTTTGGAGAAATGTCCTCTGGTCTGATGAAACAAAAATGGAACTGTTTGGCCATAATGATCATCGTTATGTTTGGAGGAAAAACGGGGAGTCTTGCAAGCCGAAGAACACCATCCCAACCGTGAAGCACAGGGGTGGCAGCATCATGTTGTGGGGGTGCTCTGCAGCAGGAGGGACTTGTGCACCTCACAAAATAGATGGCATCAGGAGGTGGGGAAATTGTGGCTATATTGAAGCAACATCTCAAGACATCAGTCCGAAAGATAAAGCTTGGTCGCAAATGGGTCTTCCAAATGGACAATGACCTCAAGCATACTTCCAAAGTTGTGGCAAAATGGCTTAAGGACAACTAAGTCAAGGTATTGGAATGGAAATCACAAAGCCTTGACCTCAATCCTATAGAAAATGTGTGGGCAGAACTGAAAAAGCATGTGCAAGCAAGGAGGCCTACAAACCTGATTCAGTTACACCAGCTCTGTCAGGAGGAATGGGCCAAAATTCACCCAACTTATTGTGGGAAGCTTGTGGAAGGCTTCCCGAAATGTTTGACCCAATTGAAACATTTTTAAGGCAATGCTACAAAATAATAATTGAGTGTATGTAAACTTCTGACCCATTGGAAATGTGATGAAAGAAATAAAAGCTGAAATAAATCATTCTCTCAACTATTGTTCTGACATTTCACATTCCTAAAATAAAGTGGTGATCCTAACTGACCTAAGACAATACATTTTTACTAGGATTAAATGTCAGGAATTGTGAAAAACAGAGTTTAAATGTATTTGGCTAAGGTGTATGTAAACTTCAGCTTTCAACTGTATAATAATACTGCCCCTAACTATCCTCTTACTGCCATTAACTACCCCCTTAATTACCCCTACCACCCCTACCTGCCCCTAACTATCCTCTTACTGCCACTAACTACCCCCTTACTTTCCCCTACCACCCCTATCTGCCCCTAACTATCCTCCTTACTTACCCCTACCACCCCTACCTGCCCCTAACTATCCTCTTACTGCCACTAACTACCCCTTACTTCCCCTACCACCCCTATCTGCCCCTAACTATCCTCCTTACTTCCCCCTACCTACCCCCTTACTTCCCCTACCACCCCTATCTGCCCCTAACTATCCTCCTTACTTCCCCTACCACCCCTATCTGCCCCTAACTACCCCCTTACTTTCCCCTACCACCCCTATCTGCCCCTAACTATCCTCCTTACTTACCCCTACCACCCCTACCTGCCCCTAACTATCCTCTTACTGCCACTAACTACCCCTTACTTCCCCTACCACCCCTATCTGCCCCTAACTATCCTCCTTACTTCCCCTACCACCCCTATCTGCCCCTAACTATCCTCCTTACTTCCCGACCTACCCCCTTACTTTCCCCTACCACCCCTAACTACCCCCTTACTTCCCCTACCACCCCATCTGCCCCTAACTATCCTCCTTACTTCCCCTACCACCCCTATCTGCCCCTAACTATCCTCCTTACTTCCCCTACCACCCCTATCTGCCCCTAACTACCCCTTACTTCCCCTACCACCCCTATCTTCCCCTAACTACCCCTTACTTCCCCTACCACCCCTATCTGCCCCTAACTATCCTCCTTACTTTCCCCTACCACCCCTATCTGCCCCTAACTATCCTCCTTACTTTCCCCTACTACCCCTATCTGCCCCTAACTACCCCTTACTTCCCCTACCACCCCTATCTGCCCCTAACTATCCTCCTTACTTCCCCTACCACCCCTATCTTCCCTAACTACCTCTTACTTCCCCTACCACCCCTATCTGCCCCTAACTATCCTCCTTACTTCCCGACCTACCCCTACTTTCCCCTACCACCCCTAACTACCCCTTACTTCCCCTACCACCCCTATCTTCCCCTAACTACCCCTTACTTCCCCTACCACCCCTATCTGCCCCTAACTATCCTCCTTACTTTCCCCTACCACCCCTATCTGCCCCTAACTATCCTCCTTACTTTCCCCTACTACCCCTATCTGCCCCTAACTACCCCTTACTTCCCCTACCACGCCTATCTGCCCCTAACTATCCTCCTTACTTCCCCTACCACCCCTATCTTCCCTAACTACCTCTTACTTCCCCTACCACCCCTATCTGCCCCTAACTATCCTCCTTACTTCCCCGACCTACCCCCTTACTTTCCCCTACCACCCCTAACTACCCCTTACTTCCCCTACCACCCCATCTGCCCCTAACTATCCTCCTTACTTCCCCTACCACCCCTATCTGCCCCTAACTATCGTCCTTACTTCCCCTACCACCCCTATCTGCCCCTAACTACCCCTTACTTTCCCCTACCACCCCTATCTTCCCTAACTACCCCTTACTTCCCCTACCACCCCTATCTTCCCCTAACTACCCCTTACCCCTACCACCCCTATCTGCCCCTAACTATCCTCCTTACTTTCCCTACTACCCCTATCTTCCCCTAACTATCCTCCTTACTTCCCCTACCACCCCTATCTGCCCCTAACTACCCCTTACTTCCCTACCACCCCTATCTACCCTAACTATCCTCCTTACTTCCCCTACCACCCCTATCTGCCCCTAACTATCCTCCTTACTTCCCCTACCACCCCTATCTGCCCCTAACTATCCTCCTTACTTCCCTAACTACCCCTTTACTTTCCCCTACCACCCCTATCTACCCCTTACTGCCCCTACCACCCCTATCTGCCCCTAACTATCTCCTTACTTCCCCTACCACCCCTATCTTCCCTAACTACCTCTTACTTCCCTACCACCCCTATCTGCCCCTAACTATCCTCCTTACTTCCCCGACCTACCCCCTTACTTTCCCCTACCACCCCTAACTACCCCCTTACTTCCCCTACCACCCCATCTGCCCCTAACTATCCTCCTTACTTCCCCTACCACCCCTATCTGCCCCTAACTATCGTCCTTACTTCCCCTACCACCCCTATCTGCCCCTAACTACCCCTTACTTTCCCCTACCACCCCTATCTTCCCTAACTACCCCTTACTTCCCCTACCACCCCTATCTTCCCTAACTACCCCTTACTTCCCCTACCACCCCTATCTGCCCCTAACTATCCTCCTTACTTTCCCCTACTACCCCTATCTTCCCTAACTATCCTCCTTACTTCCCCTACCACCCCTATCTGCCCCTAACTACCCCCTTACTTCCCCTACCACCCCTATCTACCCTAACTATCCTCCTTACTTCCCCTACCACCCCTATCTGCCCCTAACTATCCTCCTTACTTCCCCTACCACCCCTATCTGCCCCTAACTATCCTCCTTACTTCCCTAACTACCCCTTTACTTTCCCCTACCACCCCTATCTACCCCCTTACTGCCCCTACCACCCCTATCTGCCCCTAACTATCCTCCTTACTTCCCCTAACTACCCCTTTACTTTCCCCTACCACCCCTATCTGCCCCGAACTACCCCCTTACTTTCCCCTACCACCCCTATCTGCCCCTAACTACCCCCTTACTTTCCCCTTTTACCCCTATCTGCCCCTAACTATCCTCCGTACTTCCCCTAACTACCCCCTTACTTTCCCCTACCACCCCTATCTTCCCTAACTACCCCTTACTTCCCCTACCACCCCTATCTTCCCTAACTACCCCTTACTTCCCCTACCACCCCTATCTGCCCCTAACTATCCTCCCTACTTTCCCCTACCACCCCTATCTGCCCCTAACTATCCCTTACATCCCCTACCACCCCTATCTGCCCCTAACTATCCTCCTTACTTCCCCTACCACCCCTATCTTCCCTAACTACCCCTTGCTTCCCCTACCACCCCTATCTGCCCCTAACTATCCTCCTTACTTCCCCTACCACCCCTATCTGCCCCTAACTATCCTCCTTACTTCCCCGACCTACCCCTTACTTTCCCCTACCACCCCTATCTGCCCCTAACTATCCTCCTTACTTCCCCTACCACCCCTTTACTTTCCCCTACCACCCCTATCTGCCCTGAACTACCCCTTACTTTCCCCTACCACCCCTATCTGCCCCTAACTACCCCTTACTTCCCCTACCACCCCTATCTGCCCCTAACTACCCCCTTACTTTCCCTACCACCCCTATCTGCCCCTAACTATCCTCCTTACTTCCCTAACTACTCCTATCTGCCCCTAACTATCCTCCTTACTTTCCCCTACCACCCCTATCTGCCCCTAACTATCCTCCTTACTTTCCCCTACCACCCCTATCTGCCCCTAACTATCCTCCTTACTTCCCGACCTACCCCTTACTTTCCCCTACCACCCCTATCTACCCCCTTACTTTCCCCTACCACCCCTATCTGCCCCTAACTATCATCCTTACTTCACCTAACTACCCCTTACTTTCCCCTACCACCCCTATCTGCCCCTAACTACCCCTTACTTCCCCTACCACCCCTATCTGCCCCTAACTATCCTTCTTACTTCCCCTAACTACCCCTTACTTTCCCCTACCACCCCTATCTGCCCCTAACTACCCCTTACTTCCCCTACCACCCCTATCTGCCCCCAACTATCCTCCTTACTTCCCCTACCACCCCTATCTGCCCCTAACTATCCTCTTACTGCCCCTAACTATCCTCCTTACTTTCCCCTACCACCCCTATCTGCCCCTAACTATCCTCCTTACTTTCCCCTACCACCCCTATCTGCCCCTAACTACCCCCTTACTTTCCCCTACCACCCCTATCTGCCCCTAACTATCCTCCTTACTTTCCCTACCTACCCCCTTTCATAACAATCAGAAATCTGTATTTTTGGACGCCGATTTAGCCATTTTTTAATTTTTTAATTTTTTAATTTTATAATATTATTTTATTTTACTAGGCAAGTCGGTTAAGAACACATTATTATTTCAATGACGGCCTAGGAACAGTGGGTTAACTGCCTGTTCAGGGGCAGAACGACAGATTTGTACCTTGTCAGCTCAGGGATTCAATCTTGCAACCTTACGGTTAACTAGTCCAACGCTCTTACCACCTGCCTCACGAGGAGCCAGCCTTTACGTGAATGCAGTATGAAGCCAAGCTAAGTTGCTAGCTGGCATTAAACTTATCTTATAAAAAAACAATCAATCAATCAATCATAATCACTAGTTAACTACACATGGTTGATGATATTACTAGTTCATCTAGCGTGTCCTGCGTTGCATATAATCTATGCGGTGCACATTCGCGAAAAAGGACTGTCGTTGCTCCAACGTGTACCTTACCATAAACATCAATGCCTTTCTTAAAATCAACACACAGAAGTATATATTTTTAAACCTGCATATTAGCTCAAATAAAGGTTAGCAGGCAATATTAACCAGGTGAAATTGTGTCACTTTTCTTCGGGGTCAGTGTATATGCAACAGTTTGACCACCTGGCTCATTGAGAACTAATTTGCCAGGGGTTTACGTAATTATGACATAACCTTGAAGGTTGTGCTATGTAACAGCAATATTTAGACTTAGGGATGCCATCCGATAAAATACGGAACGGTTCAGTATTTCACTGAAAGAATAAACGCTTTGTTTTCTAAATGATATTTTCCGGATTTGACCATATTTGACCTAAGGCTCATATTTCTGTATGTTATTATGTTATAATTAAGTCTATGATTTGATAGAGCAGTCTGACTGAGCGATGGTAGGCACCAGCAGGCTCATAAGCATTCATTCAAACAGCACTTTCGTGCGTTTTGCCAGCAGCTCGTTGTTGTGCTCCAAGCATTGAGCTGTTTATGACTTAAGCCTATCAACCCCTGAGATGAGACTGGTGTAACCGATGTGAAATGGCTAGCTAGTTAGCGGGGTGCGCGCTAATAACGTTTCAAACGTCACTTGCTCTGAGACTTGGAGTAGTTGTTCCCCTTGCTCTGCATGGGTAATGCTGCTTCGAGTGTGGCTGTTGTCGATGTGTTCCTGGTTCGAGCCCAGGTAGCGGTGAGGAAAGGGATGGAAGCCATGCTGTTACACTGGCAATACTAAAGTGCCTATAAGAACATCCAATAGTCAAAGGTTAATGAAATACGAATGGTATATAGGGAAATAATCCTATAATAACTACAAACTAAAACTTCTTACCTGGGAATAATGAAGACTCTTGTTAAAAGGAGCCACCAGCTTCCATATGTTCTGAGCAAGGAACTTAAACGTTAGCTTTCTTACATGGCACATATTGCACTTTTACTTTCTTCTGCAACACTTTGTTTTTGCATTATTGAAACCAAATTGAACATGTTTCATTATTTATTTGAGGCTAAATTGACTTAATTGATGTATTATATTAAGTTAAAAGAAGTGTTCATTCAGTATTGTTGTAATTGTCATTATTACAAATACATGTAAAAAAAAAATTGGCCGATTAATCGGTATCGGCTTTTTTTTGGGTCCTCCAATAATCGGTATCGGTATCGGCTTCTTTTGGGGTGGGGACCTTCAATAATCGGTAGTGGCCTTTTTTGGTCCTCCAATAATCGGTATCGGCATTGAAAAATCATAATCGGTCAACCTCTACCCACTACTGCTCCTATCGTTCCCCTACCTCCACTGCCTGCCCCTTACTTCCCCTACCTGCCTGCCCCACTGCCTGCCCCTTACTTCCCCTACCTGCCTGCCCCACTGCCTGCCCCCTTACTTCCCCTACCTGCCTGCCCCACTGCCTGCCCCTTACTTCCCCTACCTGCCTGCCCCACTGCCTGCCCCCTTACTTACCCTACCTGCCTGCCCCACTGCCTGCCCCTTACTTCCCCTACCTGCCTGCCTCACTGCCCCCCTTACTTCCCCTACCTGCCTGCCTCACTGCCTGCCCCCTTACCTTACCCCTACCTGCCTGCCCCACTGCCTGCCCCCTGCCTACTTCCCCTACCTGCCTGCCCCACCTTACTTCCCCTACCTGCCCCACTGCCTGCCCCTACTTAACCCACTACTGCCCCTAACGTTCCCCTACCCCACTGCCTGCCCCTTACTTCCCCTACCTGCCTGCCCCACTGCCTGCCACCTTACTTCCCCTACCTGCCTGCCCCACTGCCTGCCCCTACTTAACCCACTACTGCCCCTACTTACTAGCAACAAATTAAGCTACCTAGCTTTTAGGGGCTTTGGCCACTGAAAGTTCTAATACATTTCAGGTCCTTTTAACGTTTTTGTGTGTGTTTAGCTGCTTTTTTTCTGGAGCACTGGAAGAGGAGGCAGATGTGTCTGAAACATGCCTGGGATCTGACCAGTCTAGAGGACGAGGAGGTAGGACCAGACACACTGACTTAAACGGCATGTTAGCATTACTAGGGTCATGACCTGCTGCTCTATGATGTCAAGAGGTGATACCAGCTCCCCATCTTCGCAGATTATCCTCTTAAACCCGAACACACACACACACCCAAACACACACCCCACACTACACACTGTCATCTCTCAGTCAGCATGCCTATATCAAATCAAATTGTATTTGTCACATGCGCTGAATACAAGTGGTGTAGACCTTATCGGTGTAGACCTTACTGTGAAATGTTTACTAAATAAAAAAATACCCCTACCTGAGATTGAGTTTTCTTGCCTCTTTGGGGGCAGCATTTTCACCTTTGGATAAATAGCGTGCCCAATTTCAACTTCCTGCTACTCATGCCAAGAATATAAGATATGCATATTATTAGTAGATCTGGATAGAAAACACTCTGATGTTTCTAAAACTGTTTGAATAATGTCTGTGAGTATAACAGAACGTATGTAGCAGGCAAAACCCAGAGGACTAACCATTCAGAAAAAAAACATTGAGGTCACTGTCTATTCAATGATATTCCATTGGGGAACTGGATTTCTCAGGCACTTGTTTACAGTTCCTTCCACTTCCACTGGATGTCACCAGTCTTTGGAAAATGGTTGAGGTTATGCCTTTGTGAAATGAAGAAGTACGGCCATCTTGAGACTAGAAAAGTAGCGTCTTCAATTTGATCGATTATTAATGTTTAAAAATACCTAAAGTTTTATTACAAATGTAGTTTGAAATGTTTTGGCAAAGTTTACAGGTAACTTTTGAGATATTTTGTATTGAATTTTGTTGCGCAAATTGGAAGCAGTTTTTTTCTGGATCAAACGCGCCAAATAAATTGACATTTTGGATATATATGGACGGAATTAATCGAACAAAAGGACCAGTTGTGATGTTTATGGGACATATTGGAGTGCCAACAAAAGAAGCTCGTCAAAGGTGAGGCATGATTTATATTTTATTTCTGCGTTTTTGTGTAGTGCCTGCAGGGTTGAAATATTATTTCTATCTTTGTTTACTGTTGTGCTATCATCAGATAATAGCTTCTTATGCTTTCGCCGAAAAGCCTTTTTGAAATCTGGCATGTTGGCTGGATTCACAACGAGTGTAGCTTTAATTTGGTATCTTACATGTGTGATTTAATGAAAGTTAGAGTTTTATAGTATTTTATTTGGATCTGGCGATCTGCATTTTCCCTGGTAATTGGCCAAGTGGGACATTTGCATCCCCCTTCCCAGAGAGGTTTTAAACCAGTGAACTGGCTGGATAAAAAGCTCCTTCTAGATCGGTTAAAGAAGCTAGCTGGGTAAAAAGCTGCTTTAGGGTGTTTTAAAGCAGTGGCCTGGCTAAATAAAGAGCTGTTTCAGGGTTTGTTAAAGCAGTGAGCTGGATAAAGAGCTGCTTCAGGGTCTGTTAAAGCAGTGAGCTGGAAAAATAGCTGTTTTAGGGTCTGTTAAAGTAGTGAGCTGGTAAAAGAGCTGTTTTAGGGTCTGTTAAAGTAGTGAGCTGGATAAAGAGCTGCTTCAGGGTCTGTTAAAATAGTGAGCTGGATATAGAGATGCTTCAGGGTCTGTTAAAGCAGTGAGCTGGATAAAGAGCTGTTGTAGGGTCTGTTAAAAATAGTGAGCTGGATAAAGCGATGCTTCAGGGTCTGTTACAGTAGTGAGCTGGATAAAGAGCTGTTTTAGGGTCTGTTAATGCAGTGAGCTAGCTGGAGAAAGAGCTGCTTCAGGGTCTGTAATGTAGTGAGCTGGATAAAGAGCTGCTTCAGGGTCTGTTAATGTAGTGAGCTAGCTGGAGAAAGAGTTGCTTCAGGGTCTGTTAAAGCAGTAAGCTGGATAAAGAGCTGCTTCGGGGTCTGTTAATGTAGTGAGCTAGCTGAAGAAAGAGTTGCTTCAGGGTCTGTTAAAGCAGTAAGCTGGATAAAGAGCTGCTTCAGGGTCTGTTAAAATAGTGAGCTGGATAAAGAGATGCTTCAGGGTCTGTTAATGCAGTGAGCTGGATAAAGAGCTGCTTCAAGGTCTGTTACAGTAGTGAGCTGGATAAAGAGCTGCTTCAAGGTCTGTTACAGTAGTGAGCTAGTTGGAGAAAGAGCTGCTTCTGTATTTGTTATTTTATTGGAATCATCATTAGCTGTTACAAAAGCAACCTCTCCTCTTCCTGTGGTCCACACCATGCAGTAATTGCTCTATATAATTCTGCACACTTTCTTAAATTTGGTCTGGATTTGGGGACTGAAAAGACCCCTGGTGGCATATTTGGTGTGTAAGGTGACTATGCAAATAATTTGGAATTTTTAACACATGAGTCTTATAAAAAGAAGAGACTGGAAAGCGTTGTATTTATATTAACCCTCTGATTACAATGAAGAGCAAGATGTGCCACTCTGTTCTGGGGTAGCAGCTGCTTAATTAGGTCTTTCCTTGCAGCACTTAACCACATATCTGGACAATAATCAAGATAAGATAAAACTAGAGCCTGCAGGATTTGCTTTTTGGAATGTGATGTCAAAAAAAGTAGTGGATCACTTTATTATGGACAAACCTTTCCCCATCTTTATAACCATTGAATCTATATTATTTGATATGACAGTTTACAAGTGAAGTTAACACTAATTAGTTTAGTTTCCTCTACTTCAACAGCCACACTATTCATTACCAGATTCAGTTGAGGTCTAGAGCTTAGGGAATGATTTGTACCAAATACACTGCTCTTAGGTTTTAGAAATGTTCAGAAGCAGTTTATTACTGGCCACGCTGTGGTTAAGCTCTTCAGGGTCTATTTAAGCAGTGTGCTATCTGCTCCTCGGCACATCACCGACAACCTGAAATGGTCCAGCGCCTCTTCAACCTCAGGAGCCTGAAGGAATTTGGCTTGGCCCTTAAGACCCTCACAAATTTCTACAGATGCACAAATGAGAGCATCCTGTCTGACTGTATCACTGTCTGGCATGGCAATTACACTGTCTGCAATTGCAGGACTCTCCAGAGGGTGGCGCAGTCAGCCTAAGGCTTTACACTGGGGGCAAGAAGATCTAACCCAGGGTCAAGAAGATCATCAAGGACCTCAGCCACCCGTGAACGGCCTGTTCACCACCGTACCATCTAAAAGGCACAGACAGTTGCTGTTTTTAACCCCTTGCTCCTACCTGGCAAGCAGGTGTCCCATCTAGAGCTCTGGAAATGCAAATGCGCTACGCTAAATGCTAATAGTATTAGTTAAAACTCAAACGTTCATTAAAATACACATGCAGGGTATTGAATTAAAGCTACAGGCAACAAGTCAGATTTTTAAAATACTTTTCGGCAAAAGCATGAGAAGCTATTATCTGATAGCATGTAACACCACAAAAGACCCGCAGGGGACGTAAACAAAATAATTAGCATATTCGGCGCTACACAAACCGCACAATAAAATATAAAACATTCATTACCTTTGACCATCTTCTTTGTTGGCACTCCTAGATGTCCCATAATCACTATTGGATCTTTTTTCGATTAAATCGGTCCATATATAGCCTAGATATCGTTCTATGTAGACTGTATGATAAACGGAAAAAAAGAGCGTTTCATAACGTAACGTCATTTTTTTAAATTCAAAAAGTCGACGATAAACTTTCACAAAACACTTCAAAATACTTTTGTAATGCAACTTTAGGTATTAGTACACGTTAATAAGCGATAAAATTCATCAGGAGGCGATGTAACTTCTATAGGTGTCGTCTGGAAAAAAACATGGCCGAGAGATCCGGTCGGAGAACGGAGGGAAGGAGTTCCCTTGAACCGGTTAGACCAAGAATCAATTGCGAATCAAATGACAAGACTCTAGACAACGTGTGGTAGCTGTAGGCGCTGAAACCTCGGTCTCATGTAATTCGGTTCACTTTGAACAATTCCTGGAAGTAAGCGCAAGGATATTTATTTCCATTTTCAGTGATCAGGTTTTCCTGCGCTATTCGATGAAACTCACGCTCTGTTAAAGTCACAGCCATGATTTAACCAGTTTTAGAAACGTCTGAGTGTTTTCTATCCACACATACTAATCATATGCATATACTATATTCCTGGCATGAGTAGCAGGGCGCTGAAATGTTGCGCGATTTTTAACAGAATGTTCGAAAAAGTAGAGGGTCGACTTAACAGGTTAAGTCTCTCAGTTTGATTCTTCTATCTCCAGGCCATCAGACTGTTATAGTCAGCACCCTGCCATGAACTTAGTCATAATTTTTTTTATTTCACCTTTAAGGCTTTATTTAAGGCTACGCTAGTTGAGAACAAGTTCTCATTTACAAATGCGATCTGGCCAAGATAAAGCAGTGCGACAGAAACAACAACAGAGTTACACATGGGATAAACAAACGTGCAGTCAACAACACAATAGAAAAATAGAAAGTCTATATACAGTGTGTGCAAATGGCATGAGGTGGTAAGGCAATAAATAGGCCATAGTAGCAAAGTAATTACAATTTAGCAAGTTAACACTGGAGTGATAGAAGTGAAATTGTTGCTCCCCGGCACTCTACACTGCACCTTAGAGACCCTGCACTATGTATATAGTAATTGAACACTGATCCCTTTCATGTTTACACCCTGTTTTACCCACTTCATATTAATACTAAATACAAATATAAAAGCACCATGTAAAGTGTTGGCCCAATGTTTCATGAGTGGAAATAAAAGGTCCCAGAAATGTTGCATATGCACAAAAAGCTAATTTCTGTCAAATTGTGTGCACAAATTGGTTTACATCCCTGTTAAAGAGCATTTCTCCTTTGCCAATATAATCCATCCACCTGACAGGTGTGGCATATCAAGAAGCTGATTTAACAGCATGGATATTATGATGGCGCCGGAAGAGATGGCTGCCATTTTACGCTCACCTAACCAATTGTGATTTTGTGTGTGTTTTTTCACATTATTTGTAACTTATTTTGTACATAATGTGTCTGCCACAGTCTCTTATGACCGAAAAGAGCTTCTGGATATCAGAACAGCGATTAATCACCTCGAACTGGGTGAACATTTTTCATTTAACGAGTCGGATGCGAAGGATTTACTTCAGACACCCGACAAGGTCCAAATCCCATCATTCACATGAAGAAGAGACAGAGATATCGGAGACGTAGGTCGGGGTGCATTGTAAGGATCCGAAGGTGAGTGAGTAATCCCCCTCTGCCATCCGTCCTATTAGCCAATGTGGAATCATTGGATAACAAAATGGATGATTTTTTCACGAATATCCTACCAACGGTGTTAATACAAACTGTAATATCTTATGTTCAACCAAGTCGCGGCTGAACGACGACGTGGATAACATACAGCTGGCTGGGTTTTCGGTCCATCAGCAAAATAGAACAGCTACCTCCGGCAAGGCAAGGGGTGGTGGTCTGTGTCTATTTGTAAATAACAGCCGGTGCACAAAATCTAATATTAAGGAAGTCTCAAGGTTTTGCTCCCCTGAGGTAGAGTATCTCATGATAAGCTGTAGACCACAGTATTTACCAAGAGAGTTTTCATCTATATTTTTTGTAGCTGTCTATTTACCACCACAAACCGATGCTGGCACTAAGATTGCACTCAACAAGCTGTATAAGGCCATAAGCAAACAAGAAAATGCTCATTCAGAGGTGGCGCTATTAGTGGCTGGGGACATTAATGCAGGTAAACTTAAATCTGTTTTACCTCATTTCTACCAGTATGTTAAATGTGCAAACAGGGCAAAAAGCTCTAGACCACCTTTACTCCACACACAGAGACGCTTACAAAGCTCTCCCTCGCACTCCATTTGGCAAATCTGACCATAACTGTATTCTCCTGATTCCTGCTTACAAGCAAAAATTATAGCAGGAAGTACTGGTGACTCGCTCAATAAGGAAGTTGTCAGATGACTCAGATGCTAATCTACAGGAATGTTTTTCTAGCACAGACTGGAATATGTACCATGATTCTTCCGACGGCATTGAGGAGTACACCGCATCAGTACTGGCTTCATCAATAAGTGTATTTATGGCGTCATCCCCACAGTGACTGTACATGCAAATACCCCATGCAAATACCTCAACCAGAAGCAATGGCAATCACAGGCAACATCCACACTGAGCTAAAGGGTAGAGCTGCCGCTTTCAAGGAGCAGGACTCTAACCGGGACAATTAGAAGAAATTCCATGCAAAGCGCCAATGCAGGACTCTGATCAAATCGTACCACACCGGCTCCAACGCTCGTCGGATGTGGCAGGACTTACAAACTATTACGGACTGCAAAGGGAAGCACAGCTGCGAGCTGCCCAGTGACACGAGCCTACCAGACGAGCTAAATAACTTATTTGTTTGCTTCGAGGCAAGCAACACTGAGGCATGCATGAGAGCATCAGCTGCTCTGGATGACTGTGTGATCACGCAATATTTATTTTATTTGACCTTTATTTAACTAGGCAAGTCAGATAAGAACAAATTCTTATTTTCAATGACAGCCTAGGAACAGTGGATTAAATGCCTGTTCAGGGGCAGAAGGACAGATTTGTACCTTGTCAGCTCGGGGGTTTGAACTTGCAACCTTCCGGTTACTAGACCAACGCTCTAACCACTAGGCTACCCTGCCGCCCCTTTAAACAGGTCAACATTCACACAGCCGCTGGGCCAGACGGATTACCAGGAGCATGCGCTGACCAACTGGCAAGTGTCTTCAACCTCTCCCTGACAGAGTCTGTAATAACAACATATTTCAAGCAGACCACCATAGTCCCTGTGCCCAAGAACACCAAGCTAACCTACCTAAATGACTACCGAACTGTAGCACTCAAGTCTGTAGCCATGAAGTGCTTTGAAAGGCTGGTCATGGCTCACAACACCATTATTCCAGAAATCCTAGACCCCCTCCTATTTGCGTACCGCCCCAACAAATCCACAGATGATGCAATCTCTATTGCACTCCACACTGCCCTTTCCCACCTGGACAAAAGGAACACCTATGTGAGAATGCTATTCATTGACTACAGCTCAGCATTCAACACCATAGTGCCCATGAAGCTCATCACTAAGCTAAGGACCCTGAGACTAAACACCTCCCTCTGCAACTGGATCATATACTTCCCAGGGGCTGCCCCCAGGTGGTAAGGGTAGGAAACAACACATCTGCCACACTGATCCTCAACACAGGGGCCCCTCAGGAGTGTTGTCTTAGTCCCCTCCTGTATTCCCTGTTCACCCATGACTGCGTGGCCAAGCACAACTCCAACACCATCGTTAAGTTTGCAGAAGAAACAACAGTAGTAGGCCTGATCACCGACAACAGTGTGGTGCCAGGACAACAACCTCTCCCCAAAACGTGAGCAAGTCAAAGGAGCTGATCGTGGACTACAGGAAAAGGAGGGCCGAACACTCCCCCATTCACCTTGACGGGGCTATAGTGGAGCAGATCGAGAATATCAAGTTCCTTGGTGTCCACATCACCAACAAACTATCATGGTCCAAACAAACCAAGACCGTCATGAAGATGGCACGACAACACCTTTTCCCCCTCAGGAGACTGAAAAGATTTGGCATGGGTCCCCAGACCCTCAAAGTTCAACAGCTGCACCATCGAGAGCATCCTGACTGGTTCCATCACTGCCTGGTTTAGCAACTGCTTGGCATCTGACCGTAAGGTGCTACAGAGGGTAGTGCGTACGGCCCAGTACATCACTGGAGCTAAGCTTCTTGCCATCCAGGACCTATATACTAGGCGGTGTCAGAGGAAAGCACAAAACATTGACAGACTTCAGTCACCCACGTCATGCTACCGCATGTCAAGCGTTACCGGAGTGCCAAGTCTAGGACCAAAATGCTCCTTAACAGCTTCTACCCCCAAGCCATATGACTGCTGAAAAGTGTATCAAATGGCCACGCGGACTACTTACGTTTTTACACTGCTGCTACTCACTGGTTATTATCTATGCATAGTCTCTTCACCCCTACCTACATGTACAAAATAACTTGACTAACTATACCTGCACATTGACTAAGGAACCGGTACCCCATAGCCTCGTTACTAATATTTTATTGTGCTACTTTTAATTACTTTTATTATTTTTGACTTTAGATTGTTTGGTAAATATTTTCTTAACTTTTTCTTGAACTGTACTGTTGGTTAAGGGCTTGTAGGTAAGCATTTCACAGTAAGGTCTACGCGTTGTATTCGGCGCAGGTGACAAATAAAGTTTGATTTAATTTACCTGATGGGCATGTTTTACCTGATTATTGATAACTGGGTATGTTTGACCTGATTATCTATAAATGTTTTGTACCTTATTTATCTATCTTTGGGGATCCTGAGTGGCGCAAGGGTCTAAGGCACTACAGACCCGGGTTCGATCCTGGGCTGTATCACAACCGGCCGTGATTGAGTCCCATAGGGCGGTGCACAATTGGCCCAGCGTCATGAGTGTTTGGCCGGAGTAGGCCGTCATTATAAATAAGAATTGGTTCTAAACTGACTTGCCTAGTTACATTTAAAAATGTATCTTTAACTGAGCATGTTTGATCTATAAATGGATAATCAACTAGACGTCATTGTTGCACCTTTTCGTGATCATAGTGTGAGATACAGTATATGTTGTCTATGTGTTTGTGTTCCTTCAGTGTGTTTGTTTGTGTGTCTCAGGAAACCCCCAGGCCAGAGTATGATCAAATCCTACAAGAGAAGAGACGGAATAAGAGCGGGACAAAAAGGAGGAGTGAGGTATTTATTACAATATCTATATAGATACAGTGGCTTGCAAAAGTATTCACCCCCCTTGGAATTGTGTTGCCTTACAACCTGGGGGGGGTTGTGTCATTTTATATATATATATGCCATTTAGCGGACGCTTTTATCCAAAGCGACTTACAGTCATGTGTGCATACATTCTACGTATGGGTGGTCCCGGGAATCGAACTCACTACCCTGGCGTTACAAGCGCCATGCTCTACCAACTGAGCTACAGAAGGACCATTTGATTTACACAACATGCCTACCACTTTGAAAAGGCTAAATATTTTTTATTGTGAAACAAGCAAGAACTAAGACAAAAAAAAAGAACTTGAGCGTGCATGATCTACTTTGTAGACCAACCTTTTTCAGCAATTACAGTTGCAAGTATCTTGGGGTATGTCTCTATAAGCTTGGCACATCTAGCCACTGGGATTGTTGCCCATTCTTCAAGCCAAAGTGCTCCAGCTCCTTCAAGTTGGATGGGTTCCGGTGGTGTACAGCATTCTTTAAGTCACACTACAGATTCTCAATTGGATTGAGGTCTGGGATTTGACTAGGCCATTCCAATACATTTAATTGTTTCCCCATAAACCACTCGAGTGTTGCATTAGCAGTATGCTTAGGATCATTGTCCTGCTGGAAGGTGAAACCTCCGTCCCAGTCTCACATCTCTGGAAGACTGAAACCAGTTTCCCTCAAGAATTTCCCTGTATTTAGCGCCATCCATCATTCCTTCAATTCTGACCAGTTTCCCAGTCCCTGCCGATGAAAAACATGGGGGATGGTGTTCTCGTGGTGATGAGAGATGATGGGTTTGCGCCAGACATAGCGTTTATCTTGATGGCCAAAAACTCTGTTAGTCTCATCTGACCAGAGTACCTTCTTCCATATGTTTGGGGAGTCTCCCACATGCCTTTTGGTGATCACCAAACGTGTTTGCTTATTTTTTTCTTTAAGCAATAGCTTTTTTTCTGGCCACTCTTCCATAAAGCCCAGCTCTGTGGAGTGTACGACTTAAAATGGACCTAGGGACAGATACTCCAATCTCCGCTTTGCAGCTCCTTCAGGGTTATCTTTGGTCTCTTTGTTGCCTCTGATTAATATATATATATATATATATATATATATATATATATATATATATATATATATATATATCATGTGACACTTAGATTGCACACAGGTGCACTTTATTTAACAAATGATGTGACTTCTGAAGGTAATAGATGGCACCAGATCTTATTTAGGGGCATTATAGGAAAGGGGGTGAATACATATGCACGCACAAATTTTCAATTTTAGATTTTTTTTTAAGTTATTTTTTTCATTTCGCTTCACCAATTTTGACAATTTTGACTATTTTGTGTATGTCCATTACATGAAATCCAAATAAAAAGCCATTTAAATTACGGGTTGTAATGCAACAAAATAGGACAAACTCCAAGGGGAATAAATACTTTTGCAAGGCACTGTATATAGACATAGATTGATATATACTGTAGATATAGTTATTTATAGATAAAGATATATATGTAGAGCTAAACTACCGGTCAAATGTTTTAGAACACCTACTCATTCAAGGGTTTTTCTTTATTTTTACTATTTTCTACATTGTAAAACACACATTATGTACTAACCAAAAAAGTGTTAAACAAATCAAAATATATTTTATATTTGAGATTCTTCAAATAGCAACCCTTTGTCTTGATGACAGCTTTGCACACTTGACATTCTCTCAACCAGCTTCATGTAGCACCAACTACCTCATGAAGCTGGTTGAGAGAATGCCGAGAGTGAGCAGAGCTGTCATCAAGGCAAAAAAAATAAGAATTTCAAATATAAAATATGTTTTTATTTAACACTTTTTGATTGCTACATGGCTCCATGTGTGTTATTTCATAGTTTTGATGTCTTCACTATTATTCTACAATGTAGAAAATAGTACAAATAAAGAAGAACCCTTGAATGAGTGGGTGTCTCCAAACTTTTGACTGGTACTGTTAGTATATATGGTGTGTGTTAGCATACAGGTGTATGTATTGTGTGGTAGTGTACAGGTGTGTGTTAGTATACAGGTGTGTGTATTGTGTGGTAGTGTACAGGTGTGTGTATTGTGTGGTAGTGTACAGGTGTGTGTTAGTATACAGTTGTGTGTATTGTGTGGTAGTGTACAGGTGTGTGTATTGTGTGGTAGTGTACAGGTGTGTGTTAGTATACAGGTGTGTGTTAGTATTCAGGTATGTATTGTGAAAGGTTGGTATACAAAATAATATTTACTTACAAAGACAGCTTAGCTCCATTAATGTGTGTTTGTGCGTGCATGTGTGTGTGTGTGTGATGACATTTTGCCTTCTATCATTTGCAGCTGGGTGGAGTGGGGTATGGCGAAGCAGAGGAGGGAGAGAAGGACAAGATGCTCTCACAGGTACAGATGATGGTGGGAGGGGGGAATGGAGGGAGGGAGGAATGGAATGGAAGGAGAGGAGGGAGGGAAAGACATGATGCTCTCACAGGTACAACTGATGGACAGAGAGAGGAAGGAGGGGAGGGAGGAATGGAAGGAGGGGAGGGAGGAATGGAAGGAGGGAGCGAGGAAAGGAGGGAAGGAGGAATGGAGGGAGCGAGGAAAGGAGGGAAGGAGGAATGGAGGGAGGGAGGAATGGAGGGAGGGAGGAATGGAGGGAGGGAGGAATGGAAGGAGAGGAGAGAGGAATGGAAGGAGAGGAGGGAGGGAAGGAGGAATGGAAGGAGAGGAGGTAGGGAAGGAGAGGAGGGATGGGATGGGAAGGAGGGAGTGAGGGAAGGAGGGAAGGAGCGAGTGATGAATGGAGGTAGGGAGGAATGGAAGGAGAGGAGGGAGGGAGGGGGAGGGGGAGGGAGGGAGGGAGGGAGGGAGGGAGGGAGGGAGGGGAGGGAGGGAGGGAGGGAGGGAGGGAGGGAGGGAGGGAGGGAGGGAGAAATGGAAGGAGAGGAGGGAGGGAGGGATAAGTGGTGGGAGGGAGCAAGGGAAGGAGAGAAGGAGATGAGGGAAGCAAGGAAGGAGAGAGAAAGGGAGGGAGGGAAATAAGTGGTGGAAGGGGAGGAGAGGGAGGGAAGGAGAGGGAGGAATGGAAAGAGGGAATGAGAGAGGGAGGGAGGAATGGAAGGAGAGAAGGAGGGAGGAATGGAAGGAGAGAAGGAGGGAGGAATGGAAGGAGAGGAGGGGTGGAATGGAGGGAGGCATGAAAGGAGAGAGGGAGGGAGGGAGTGAGTAATGGAAGGAGGGAGGAATGGAAGGAGAGGAGGGGTGGAATGGAGGGAGGCATGAAAGGAGAGAGGGGTGGAATGGAAGGAGAGGAGGGAGGGAGGAATGGAGGGAGAGGAGGGAGGGAGGAATGGAAAGAGCAGAGTGAGGGAGGAATGGAAGGAGCGAGGGAGGGAGGGGAGATAATTGGTGGGAGGGAGCAAGGGAAGGAGAAAAGGAGATAGGGAAGGATAGAGAAATGGAGGGAGGGGGAGGGAAGTAGTGGGAGGGAAAGAAAGAAGTAGTGGGAGGGAAATAGAGGGGGGGAGGGAGGTAGGGAAGGAGAGAGAAAGGGAGGGAGGGAAAGAAAGTGGTGGGAGGGAAGGAAGGAAGGAAGGAAGGAAGGAAGGAAGGGGAGAAGGGAAGGAAGGAAGGAAGGAAGGAAGGAAGGAAGGAAGGAAGGAAGGAAGGAAGGAAGGAAGGAAGGAAGGAAGGAAGGAAGGAAGGAAGGAAGGAAGGAAGGAAGGAAGGAAGGAAGGAAGGGAAAGAGAAGGGGAGAGAGGGAAGGAAAGAGAGTGAGGGGGGGGGGAGAGAAGTGGTGCGAGGGAAGGAGGGAGAGGAGAGAGGGAGGGAAAGAGAGAAAGGGAGGGAAAGAAAGAAGTGCTGGGAGGGAAGGAGAGAAGCAAGGAGGGAGAGGAGAGAGAAGTGGTGGAGTGGAGGGAGGGAAGGAGAGAAGGGAGGGAGGGAGGGAGGGGGAGGGAGGGAGGGAGGGAGGGAGGGAGGGAGGGAGGGAGGGAGGGAGGGAGGGAGGGAGGGAGGGAGGGAAAGCGAAGCGAAGCGGTGGGCTGGAGAGAGGTTGGGAGGGAAGAGAGAGGGAGGAGTTCCATTGAATTTGTTAAACAAAGCGTGCTGACGAGCTCCTACTGTTTTGTTACAGATCAAGCTAACAGAGCTTCCATTGTTTTTATCTGAAGGATGCTAACAGAGCTTCCATTGTTTTTATCTGAAGGATGCTAACAGAGCTTCCATTGTTTTTATCTGAAGGATACTAACAGAGATTCCATTGTTTTGAACTGAAGGATGCTAACAGATCTTCCATTGTTTTGAACTGAAGGATGCTAACAGATCTTCCATTGTTTTTATCTGAAGGATGCTAACAGAGCTTCCATTGTTTTGAACTGAAGGATGCTAACAGAGATTCCATTGTTTTGAACTGAAGGATGCTAACAAAGCTTCCATTGTTTTGAACTGAAGGATGCTAATGCTAAGGCTTAACTGCAATTTAGTAAATAAACCTGTGTGTGTGTGTACGTGCGTGTGTGTGTGGGAACCCCTGCTCTGGTTGGTTTAGCCAAAAGCTGCTTACCTTCCGCAGATTACCTCAGATTATATATAGAGAGAGAAGGTAGACTAGCTAGAGAGATGTTGAGACTTTCAGTAAACAGGCACATGATTTCCATGTCAGTGTACGTCTAACCGTAAACCTGTCTGTATGAGTCTAACCCTGTCAGTATTTTTAATTTTTTTATTTTATTTTACCTTTATTTAACCAGGTAGGCAAGTTGAGAACAAGTTCTCATTTACAACTGCGAACTGGCCAAGATAAAACAAAGCAGTGTGAACAGACAACACAGAGTTGCACATGGAGTAAACAATTAACAAGTCAATAACACAGTAGAAAAAAAGGGGAGTCTATATACATTGTGTGCAAAAGGCATGAGGAGGTAGGCGAATAATTACAATTTAGCAGATTAACACTGGAGTGATAAATGATCAGATGGTCATGTACAGGTAGAGATATTGGTGTGCAAAAGAGCAGAAAAGTAAATAAATAAAAACAGTATGGGGATGAGGTAGGTAAAAATGGGTGGGCTATTTACCAATAGACTATGTACAGCTGCAGCGATCGGTTAGCTGCTCAGATAGCAGATGTTTGAAGTTGGTGAGGGAGATAAAAGTCTCCAACTTCAGTGATTTTTGCAATTCGTTCCAGTCACAGGCAGCAGAGAACTGGAACGAAAGGCGGCCAAATGATGTGTTGGCTTTAGGGATGATCAGTGAGATACACCTGCTGGAGCGCGTGCTACAGATGGGTGTTGCCATCGTGACCAGTGAACTGAGATAAGGCGGAGCTTTACCTAGCATGGACTTGTAGATGACCTGGAGCCAGTGGGTCTGGCGACGAATATGTAGCGAGGGCCAGCCGACTAGAGCATACAGGTCGCAGTGGTGGGTGGTATAAGGTGCTTTAGTGACAAAACGGATGGCACTGTGATAAACTGCATCCAGTTTGCTGAGTAGAGTGTTGGAAGCAATTTTGTAGATGACATCGCCGAAGTTGAGGATCGGTAGGATAGTCAGTTTTACTGGGGTTTGGCGGCGTGAGTGAAGGAGGCTTTGTTGCGGAATAGAAAGCCAACTCTAGATTTGATTTTCGATTGGAGATGTTTGATATGAGTCTGGAAGGAGAGTTTACAGTCTAGCCAGACACCTAGGTACTTACATTTACATTTACATTTAAGTCATTTAGCAGACGCTCTTATCCAGAGCGACTTACAAATTGGTGCATTCACCTTATGACATCCAGTGGAACAGTCACTTTACAATAGTGCATCTAAAACTTAAGGGGGGGGGGTGAGAGGGATTACTTATCCTATCCTAGGTATTCCTTATAGATGTCCACATATTCAAGGTCGGAACCATCCAGGGTGGTGATGCTAGTCAGGCAGGCGGGTGCAGGCAGCGAACGGTTGAAAAGCATGCATTTGGTTTTACTAGCGTTTAAGAGTAGTTGGAGGCCACGGAAGGAGTGTTGTATGGCATTGAAGCTCGTTTGGAGGTTAGATAGCACAGTGTCCAAGGACGGGCCGGAAGTGTATAGAATGGTGTCATCTGCGTAGAGGTGGATCAGGGAATCGCCCGCAGCAAGAGAAACATCATTGATATATACAGAGAAAAGAGTCGGCCCGAGAATTGAACCCTGTGGCACCCCCATAGAGACTGCCAGAGGACCGGACAGCATGCCCTCCGATTTGACACACTGAACTCTGTCTGCAAAGTAGTTGGTGAACCAGGCAAGGCAGTCATCCGAAAAACCGAGGCTACTGAGTCTGCCGATAAGAATATGGTGATTGACAGAGTCGAAAGCCTTCGCAAGTTCGGTCAGTGATCGCTGAGATCTTGGTTGAAAACAGCAGAGGTGAATTTAGAGGTCAAGTTGGTTAGGATGATATCTATGAGGGTGCCCATGTTTACGGCTTTGGGGTTGTACCTGGTTGGTTCATTGATCATTTTTGTGAGATTGAAAGCATCAAGTTTAGATTGTAGGAGGGCCGGGGTGTTAAGCATGTCACAGTTTAGGTCACCTAGCAGCACGAGCTCTGAAGATAGATGGGGGAAATCAGTTCACATATGGTATCCAGAGCACTGCTGGGGGCAGAGGGTGGTCTATTGCAGGCGGCAATGGTGAGAGACTTGTTTTTAGAGTTGGATTTTTAAAAGTAGAAGTTTAAATGGTTTGGGTACAAACCTGGATAGCAGGACAGAACTCTGCAGGCTATCTCTGCAGTAGATTGCAACACCGCCCCCTTTGGCCGTTCTATCTTGTCTGAAAATGTTGTAGTTAGGGATGGAGATTTCAGAGTTATTGGTGGTCTTCCTACGCCAGGATTCAGACACGGCTAATACATCCGGGTTAGCAGAGTGTGCTAAAGCAGTGAATAAAACAAAGTTAGGGAGGAGGCTTCTGATGTTAACATGCATGAAACCAAGGCTTTTATAATTACAGAAGTCATCAAAAGAGAGCTCCTGGGGAATAGGAGCACAGCTAGGCACTGCAGGGCCTGGATTCACCTCTACATCACCAGAGGAACAGAGGAGGAGTAGGAAAAGGGTACGGCTAAAAGCTATGAAAATTGAACGTCTAGGATGTCCGGAACAGAGTAAAAGGAGCAGGTTTCTGGGGACGATAAAATAGATTCAAGGTATAGTGTACAGACAAAGGTATGGTAGGATGTGAATATAGTGGAGGTAAACAGTCATTTAGTGATGATGAAAGAGATATTTTCTCTTGAAATATAATTGAAACCAGGTGATGTCATCGCATGTGTGGGTGGTGGAACTGAAGGGTTGGATAAGGTATAATGAACAGGGCTAGAGGCTCTGCAGTGAAATAAGCCAATAAACACTAACCAGAACAGCAATGGACAAGGCATATTGACATTAAGGAGAGGCATGCTTAGTCGAGTGATCATAAGGGTCCAGTGAGTAGTGAGGTTGGTTGGGATAACGACGATTCAGACAGCTAGCTGGGCCATCGGTAGCAAGCTAGCAGAAGATGGAGGTCTGTTTTTAGCCACCCCGTGCGTTTTCGTCGGTAGATTAGTGGGGTTCCGTGTGGTAGAGGGGACTAACCCTGTCAGTGCGAATCCAACCTTAACCCTGTCAGTGACTCCAACCGTAACCCTGTCAGTAACTCCAACCGTAACCCTGTCAGTAACTCCAACCGTAACCCTGTCAGTGACTCCAACCGTAACCCTGTCAGTGCGAATCCAACCTTAACCCTGTCAGTAACTCCAACCGTAACCCTGTCAGTAACTCCAACCGTAACCCTGTCAGTGACTCCAACCGTAACCCTGTCAGTAACTCCAACCGTAACCCTGTCAGTAACTCCAACCGTAACCCTGTCAGTAACTCCAACCGTAACCCTGTCAGTAACTCCAACCGTAACCCTGTCAGTAACTCCAACCGTAACCCTGTCAGTAACTCCAACCGTAACCCTGTCAGTAACTCCAACCGTAACCCTGTCAGTAACTCCAACCGTAACCCTGTCGGTGACTCCAACCGTAACCCTGTCGGTGACTCCAACCGTAACCCTGTCGGTGACTCCAACCGTAACCCTGACGGTGACTCCAACCGTAACCCTGTCGGTGACTCCAACCGTAACCCTGTCGGTGACTCCAACCGTAACCCTGTCGGTGCGACTCCAACCGTAACCCTGTCGGTGCGACTCCAACCGTAACCCTGTCGGTGCGACTCCAACCGTAACCCTGTCGGTGCGACTCCAACCGTAACCCTGTCAGTGACTCCAACCGTAACCCTGACAGCGACTCCAACCGTAACCCTGTCGGTGCGACTCCAACCGTAACCCTGTCGGTGCGACTCCAACCGTAACCCTGTCGGTGCGACTCCAACCGTAACCCTGTCGGTGCGACTCCAACCGTAACCCTGTCGGTGCGACTCCAACCGTAACCCTGTCGGTGCGACTCCAACCGTAACCCTGTCGGTGCGACTCCAACCGTAACCCTGTCGGTGCTGACTCCAACCGTAACCCTGTCGGTGCTGTCTCCAACCGTAACCCTGTCGGTGACTCCAACCGTAACCCTGTCGGTGCGACTCCAACCGTAACCCTGTCGGTGCGACTCCAACCGTAACCCTGTCGGTGCGACTCCAACCGTAAACCTGTCGGTGCGACTCCAACCGTAACCCTGTCGGTGTGACTCCAACAGTAACCCTGTCGGTGACTCCAACCGAAACCCTGTCGGTGACTCCAACCGTAACCCTGTCAGTGTGAGTCCAACCGTAACCCTGTCAGTGTGAGTCCAACCGTAACCCTGTCGGTGACTCCAACCGTAACCCTGTCAGTGTGAGTCCAACCGTAACCCTGTCGGTGACTCCAACCGTAACCCTGTCGGTGACTCCAACCGTAACCCTGTCGGTGACTCCAACCGTAACCCTGTCGGTGACTCCAACCGTAACCCTGTCGGTGACTCCAACCGTAACCCTGTCGGTGACTCCAACCGTAACCCTGTCGGTGAGTCCAACCGTAACCCTGTCAGTGTGAGTCCAACCGTAACCCTGTCAGTGTGAGTCCAACCGTAACCCTGTCAGTGTGAGTCCAACCGTAACCCTGTCAGTGTGAGTCCAACCGTAACCCTGTCGGTGACTCCAACCGTAACCCTGTCAGTGTGAGTCCAACCGTAACCCTGTCGGTGACTCCAACCGTAACCCTGTCGGTGACTCCAACCGTAACCCTGTCGGTGACTCCAACCGTAACCCTGTCGGTGACTCCAACCGTAACCCTGTCGGTGACTCCAACCGTAACCCTGTCGGTGACTCCAACCGTAACCCTGTCGGTGACTCCAACCGTAACCCTGTCGGTGAGTCCAACCGTAACCCTGTCAGTGTGAGTCCAACCGTAACCCTGTCAGTGTGAGTCCAACCGTAACCCTGTCAGTGTGAGTCCAACCGTAACCCTGTCAGTGTGAGTCCAACCGTAACCTTGTCAGTGTGAGTCCAACCGTAACCCTGTCAGTGTGAGTCCAACCGTAACCCTGTCAGTGTGAGTCCAACCGTAACCCTGTCAGTGACTCCAACTGTAACCCTGTCAGTGACTCCAACCGTAACCCTGTCAGTGACTCCAACCGTAACCCTGTCAGTGACTCCAACTGTAACCCTGTCAGTGACTCCAACCGTAACCCTGTCAGTGACTCCAACCGTAACCCTGTCAGTGACTCCAACCGTAACCCTGTCAGTGACTCCAACCGTAACCCTGTCAGTGACTCCAACCGTAACCCTGCCAGTGACTCCAACCATAACCCTGCCAGTGCGAGTCCAACCGTAACCCTGTCAGTGCGAGTCCAACCGTAACCCTGTCAGTGCGAGTCCAACCGTAACCCTGTCAGTGCGAGTCCAACCGTAACCCTGTCAGTGCGAGTCCAACCGTAACCCTGTCAGTGCGAGTCCAACCGTAACCCTGTCAGTGAGTCCAACCGTAACCCTGTCAGTGTGACTCCAACCGTAACCCTGTCAGTGTGAGTCCAACCGTAACCCTGTCGGTGCGAGTCCAACCAAATCAAATCAAATCAAATCAAATTTTATTTGTCACATACACATGGTTAGCAGATGTTAATGCGAGTGTAGCTAAATGCTTGTGCTTCTAGTTCCGACAATGCAGTGATAACCAACAAGTAATCTAACTAACAATTCCAAAACTACTGTCTTATACACAGTGTAAGGGGATAAGGAACATGTACATAAGGATATATGAATGAGTGATGGTACAGAGCAGCATACAGTAGATGGTATCGAGTACAGTATATACATATGAGATGAGTGTGTAGACAAAGTAAACAAAGTGGCATAGTTAAAGTGGCTAGTGATACATGTGTTACATAAGGATGCAGTCGATGATGTAGAGTACAGTATATACATATGCATATGAGATGAATAATGTAGGGTAAGTAACATTATATAAGGTAGCATTGTTTAAAGTGGCTAGTGATATATTTAAATCATTTCCCATCAATTCCCATTATTAAAATGGCTGGAGTTGGGTCAGTGTCAATGACAGTGTGTTGGCAGCAGCCACTCAGTGTTAGTGGTGGCTGTTTAACAGTCTGATGGCCTTGAGATAGAAGCTGTTTTTCAGTCTCTCGGTCCCAGCTTTGATGCACCTGTACTGACCTCGCCTTCTGGATGATAGCGGGGTGAACAGGCAGTGGTTCGGGTGGTTGATGTCCTTGATGATCTTTATGGCCTTCCTGTAACAACGGGTGGTGTAGGTGTCCTGGAGGGCAGGTAGTTTGCCCCCGGTGATGCGTTGTGCAGTCCTCACTACCCTCTGGAGAGCCTTACGGTTGAGGGCGGAGCAGTTGCCGTACCAGGCGGTGATACAGCCCGCCAGGATGCTCTCGATTGTGCATCTGTAGAAGTTTGTGAGTGCTTTTGGTGACAAGCCGAATTTCTTCAGCCTCCTGAGGTTGAATAGGCGCTGCTGCGCCTTCTTCACGACGCTGTCAGTGTGAGTGGACCAATTCAGTTTGTCTGTGATGTGTATGCCGAGGAACTTAAAACTAGCTACCCTCTCCACTACTGTTCCATCGATGTGGATAGGGGGTGTTCCCTCTGCTGTTTCCTGAAGTCCACAATCATCTCCTTAGTTTTGTTGACGTTGAGTGTGAGGTTATTTTCCTGACACCACACTCCGAGGGCCCTCACCTCCTCCCTGTAGGCCGTCTCGTCGTTGTTGGTAATCAAGCCTACCACTGTTGTGTCGTCCGCAAACTTGATGATTGAGTTGGAGGCGTGCGTGGCCACGCAGTCGTGGGTGAACAGGGAGTAAAGGAGAGGGCTCAGAACGCACCCTTGTGGGGCCCCCGTGTTGAGGATCAGCGGGGAGGAGATGTTGTTGCCTACCCTCACCACCTGGGGGCGGCCCGTCAGGAAGTCCAGTACCCAGTTGCACAGGGCGGGGTCGAGACCCAGGGTCTCGAGCTTGATGACGAGCTTGGAGGGTACTATGGTGTTGAATGCCGAGCTGTAGTCGATGAACAGCATTCTCACATAGGTATTCCTCTTGTCCAGGTGGGTTAGGGCAGTGTGCAGTGTGGTTGAGATTGCATCGTCTGTGGACCTATTTGGGCGGTAAGCAAATTGGAGTGGGTCTAGGGTGTCAGGTAGGGTGGAGGTGATATGGTCCTTGACTAGTCTCTCAAAGCACTTCATGATGACGGAAGTGAGTGCTACGGGGCGGTAGTCGTTTAGCTCAGTTACCTTAGCTTTCTTGGGAACAGGAACAATGGTGGCCCTCTTGAAGCATGTGGGAACAGCAGACTGGTATAGGGATTGATTGAATATGTCCGTAAACACGCCGGCCAGCTGGTCTGCGCATGCTCTGAGGGCGCGGCTGGGGATGCCGTCTGGGCCTGCAGCCTTGCGAGGGTTAACACGTTTAAATGTCTTACTCACCTCGGCTGCAGTGAAGGAGAGACCGCATGTTTCCGTTGCAGGCCGTGTCAGTGGCACTGTATTGTCCTCAAAGCGGGCAAAAAAGTTATTTAGTCTGCCTGGGAGCAAGACATCCTGGTCCGTGACTGGGCTGGATTTCATCTTGTAGTCCGTGATTGACTGTAGACCCTGCCACATGCCTCTTGTGTCTGAGCCATTGAATTGAGATTCCACTTTGTCTCTGTACTGACGCTTAGCTTGTTTAATAGCCTTGCGGAGGGAATAGCTGCACTGTTTGTATTCAGTCATGTTGCCAGACACCTTGCCCTGATTAAAAGCAGTGGTTCGCGCTTTCAGTTTCACGCGAATGCTGCCATCAATCCACGGTTTCTGGTTAGGGAATGTTTTTATCGTTGCTATGGGAACGACATCTTCGACGCATGTTCTAATGAACTCGCACACCGAATCAGCGTATTCGTCAATATTCCCATCTGACGCAATACGAAACATGTCCCAGTCCACGTGATGGAAGCAGTCTTGGAGTGTAGAGTCAGCTTGGTCTGACCAGCGTTGGACAGACCTCAGCGTGGGAGCCTCTTGTTTTAATTTCTGTCTGTAGGCAGGGATCAGCAAAATGGAGTCGTGGTCAGCTTTTCCGAAAGGGGGCGGGGCAGGGCCTTATATGCGTCGCGGAAGTTAGAGTAACAATGATCCAAGGTTTTACCACCCCTGGTTGCGCAATCGATATGCTGATAAAATTTAGGGAGTCTTGTTTTCAGATTGGCTTTGTTAAAATCACCAGCTACAATGAATGCAGCCTCCGGATAAATGTTTTCCAGTTTGCAAAGAGTTAAATAAAGTTCGTTCAGAGCCATCGATGTGTCTGCTTGGGGGGGGATATATACGGCTGTGATTATAATCGAAGAGAATTCTCTTGGAAGATAATGCGGTCTACATTTGATTGTGAGGAATTCTAAATCAGGTGAACAGAAGGATTTGAGTTCCTGTATGTTTCCTTCATCACACCATGTCCCGTTAGTCATGAGGCATACGCCCCCGCCACTCTTCTTACCAGAGAGATGTTTGTTTCTGTCGGCGCGATGCATGGAGAAACCCGTTGGCTGCACCGCCCTGGATAGCATTTTCCCAGTAAGCCATGTCTCCGTAAAGCAAAGAACGTTGCAGTCTCTGATGTCCCTCTGGAATGCCACCCTTGCTCGGATTTCATCAACCTTGTTGTCGAGAGACTGGACATTGGCAAGAAGAATACTGGGAAGTGGTGCGCGATGTGCCCTTTTTCGGAGTCTGACCAGAACACCGCCGCGTTTCCCTCTTTTTCGGAGTCGTTTCCTTGGGTCGCTGCATGCGATCCATTCCGTTGTCCTGTTTGTAAGGCAGAACACAGGATCCGCGTCGCGGAAAACATATTCTTGGTCGTACTGATGGTGAGTTGACGCTGATCTTATATTCAGTAGTTCTTCTCGACTGTATGTAATGAAACCTAAGATGACCTGGGGTACTAATGTAAGAAATAACACGTAAAAAAACAAAAAACTGCATAGTTTCCTAGGAATGCGAAGCGAGGCGGCCATCTCAGTCGGCGCCGGAACCCTGTCGGTGCGAGTCCAACCGTGACCCTGTCGGTGCGAGTCCAACCGTAACCCTGTCAGTGACTCCAACCGTAACCCTGTCGGTGCGAGTCCAGCCGTAACCCTGTCGGTGCGACTCCAACCGTAACCCTGTCGGTGCGACTCCAACCGTAACCCTGTCGGTGCGACTCCAACCGTAACCCTGTCGGTGCGACTCCAACCGTAACCCTGTCGGTGCGACTCCAACCGTGACCCTGTCGGTGCGAGTCCAACCGTGACCCTGTCGGTGCGAGTCCAACCGTGACCCTGTCGGTGCGAGTCCAACCGTGACCCTGTCGGTGCGAGTCCAAACGTGACCCTGTCGGTGCGAGTCCAACCGTGACCCTGTCGGTGCGAGTCCAACCGTGACCCTGTCGGTGCGAGTCCAACCGTGACCCTGTCGGTGCGAGTCCAACCGTGACCCTGTCGGTGCGAGTCCAACCGTGACCCTGTCGGTGCGAGTCCAACCGTGACCCTGTCGGTGCGAGTCCAACCGTGACCCTGTCGGTGCGAGTCCAACCGTGACCCTGTCGGTGCGAGTCCAACCGTGACCCTGTCGGTGCGAGTCCAACCGTGACCCTGTCGGTGCGACTCCAACCGTGACCCTGTCGGTGCGACTCCAACCGTGACCCTGTCGGTGCGACTCCAACCGTGACCCTGTCGGTGCGACTCCAACAGTGACCCTGTCGGTGCGACTCCAACCGTGACCCTGTCGGTGCGACTCCAACCGTGACCCTGTCTGTGCGACTCCAACCGTGACCCTGTCTGTGCGAGTCCAACCGTGACCCTGTCGGTGCGAGTCCAACCGTGACCCTGTGCGAGTCCAATCGTAACGCTGCCTCGCCTGGTTCACCAACTACTTTTCAGATAAAGTTCAAATAGGAGGGCCTGTTGTCTGGACCTCTGGCTGTCTCTATGGTAGTGCCAAAGGGTTAAATTCTCGGGCTGACTCTTTCATCTTCAATGCCCTTGCTGATGGAAATAGGTTTTCACTCAAAATCTCATGATACATGGCCCATTCATTCTTTCCTTTACACGGATCAGTCGTCCTGGTCCCTTTGCAGAAAAACAGCCCCAAAGCATGATGTTTCCACCCCCATGCTTCACAGTAGGCATGGTGTTCTTTGGATGCAACTCAGCATTCTTTGTCCTCCAAACACAACGAGTTTTTACCAAAAAGTTATATTTTGGTTTCATCTGACCATATGACATTCTCCCAATCTTCTTCTGGATCATCCAAATGCTCTCTAGCAAACTTCAGACGGGCCTGGACATGTACTGGCTTAAGCAGGGGGACACATCTGGCACTGCAGGATTTGAGTCCCTGGCGGCGTAGTGTGTTACTGATGGTTGGCTTTGTTACTTTGGTCCTAGCTCTCTGCAGGTCATTCACTAGGTCCCCCCGTGTGGTTCTGGGATTTTTGCTCACCGTTCTTGTGATCATTTTGACCCCACGGGGTGAGACCTTGCGTGGAGCCCCAGATCGAGGGAGATTATCAGTGGTCTTGTATGTCTTCCATTTCCTAATAATTGCTCCCACGGTTGATTTCTTCAAACCAAGCTGCTTACCTATTGCAGATTCAGTCTTCCCAGCTTGGTGCAGGTCTACAATTTTGTTTCTGGTGTCCTTTGGCAGCTCTTTGGTCTTTGCCATAGTGGAATTTGGAGTGTGACTGTTTGAGGTTGTGGACAGGTGTCTTTTATACTGATAACAAGTTCAAACAGGTGCTATTAATACAGGTAACGAGTGGAGGACAGAGGAGCCTCTTAAAGAAGAAGTTACAGGTCTGTGAGAGCCAGAAATCTTGCTTGTTTGTAGGTGACCAAATACTTATTTTCCACCTTAATTTGCAAATAAATTTATTAAAAATCCTACAATGTGATTTTCTGTATTTTTTTTCTCATTTTGTCATAGTTGAAGTGTACCTATGATGAAAATTACAGGCCTCTCTCATCTTTTTAAGTGGGAGAACTTGCACAATTGGTGGCTGACTAAATACGTTTTTGCCCCACTGTAGCTGTATTCACCATGGTTACTGTGATGTAGCTGTATTCGCAGTGGTTACTGTGATGTAGCTGTATTCACCATGGTTACTGTGATGTAGCTGTATTCACCATGGTTACTGTGATCAAGCTGTATTCACTGTGGTAGTTATGGTTAAGTAAACATTTTCATAATGGTTACTTTGATTTAGCTGTAATAACAACAGTAGTTGCTAAAAGTGTGTGTGTGTTTGTGTGTTTGTTTCTGTTCCTCTGGCAGAGGGAGCAAGAGTCATTGACTTTGGAGGATCGGTTGCCAGGATACATGATCAACGTGTCCGTCGTTCTAATGATGGTACTGTCACTATCACACTTTACTTTTTTTACCCCTATCCATCACTATCATTCTATACTTATATCATTCTATACCTCCAATTATCAATCTATCCTTCTATACCTCTATCAATATAGCTCTATCACTCTATCCTTCTATACCTCTAATTATAACTATCAGTCTATATCTCTAATTATAACTATCAGTCTATATCTCTAATTATAACTCTCCTTCTATACCTCTAATTATCACTATCCAGCTATACCTCTATCACTAACTACATCTAAGTTCATTCTATACCTCTAATTATCACCCTATCCTTGTATACCTCTATACCGCTATCATTCAAAACCTCTAAGTATAACTCTATACCTCTATTTATCACTCTCTCTCTATACCTCTAAGTATCGCTCTGTCCTTCTATACCTATATCTAGCACTGTGCATCTATTCCTCTATCTAGCATTATAGGTCCTAATCCAGGCACTTGTCATCTCCCGTCTGGATTACTGCAACTCGCTGTTGGCTGGGCTCCCTGCCTGTGCCATTAAACCCCTACAACTCATCCAGAACGCCGCAGCCCGTCTGGTGTTTAACCTTCCCAAGTGGAGAGAGCGGGGGCTCCTCCGCTCTCTCCACTGGCTTCCAGTTGAAGCTCGCATCCGCTACAAGACCATGGTGCTTGCCTACGGAGCTGTGAGGGGAACGGCACCTCAGTACCTCCAGGCTCTGATCAGGCCCTACACCCAAACAAGGGCACTGCGTTCATCCACCTCTGGCCTGCTCGCCTCCCTACCACTGAGGAAGTACAGTTCCCGCTCAGCACAGTCAAAACTGTTTGCTGCTCTGGCCCCCCAATGGTGGAACAAACTCCCTCACGACGCCAGGACAGCGGAGTCAATCACCACCTTCCGGAGACACCTGAAACCCCACCTCTTTAAGGAATACCTAGGATAGGATAAAGTAATCCTTCTCACCCCCCCCTTAAAAGATTTAGATGCACTATTGTATAGTGGCTGTTCCACTGGATGTCATAAGGTGAATGCACCAATTTGTAAGTCGCTCTGGATAAGAGCGTCTGCTAAATGACTTAAATGTAAATGTAATAACCTTATATACCCCTATCTAGCATTATATCCTTCTATACCTCCATCTAGCACACTATCCATCTATACCTCCATCTAGCACACTATCCTTCTATACCTCCATCTAGCACACTATCCTTCTATACCTCCATCTAGCACACTATCCTTCTATACCTCCATCTAGCACACTATCCTTCTATACCTCCATCTAACACACTATCCTTCTATTCCCCCATCTAGAATTATATTCCTCTATTCCTCTATCTAGCATTATATCCTTCTATACTCCTATCTACCACTCTATCCTTCTATACCTCCATCTAACACATTATCCTTCTATACCTCCATCTAGCGCACTATCCTTCTATACCTCCACCTAGCGCACTATCCTTCTATACCTCCACCTAGCGCGCTATCCTTCTATATCTCCATCTAACACGCTATCCTTCTATACCTCCATCTAGCACTCTATCCTTCTATACCTCCATCTAGCGCACTATCCTTCTATACCTCCACCTAGCGCACTATCCTTCTATACCTCCATCTAACACGCTATCCTTCTATACCTCCATCTAGCACACTATCCTTCTATACCTCCATCTAGCACACTATCCCTCTATACCTCTATCTAGCATTATATCCTTCTATACTCCTATACTCCTATCTACCACTCTATCCGTCTACACCTCCATCTAGAATTATATCCCTCTATACCTATATCTAGCATATTATCCTTCTATACTCCTATCTACCACTCTATCCATCTATACCTCCAACTAGCACACTATCCTTCTATACCTCCATCTAACACACTATCCTTCTATACCTCCATCTAGCACACTATCCTTCTATACCTCCATCTAGCATACTATCCTTCTATACCTCCATCTAGCACTCTATCCATCTACACCTCCATCTAGAATTATATCCCTCTATACCTAAATCTAGCATTATATCCTTCTATACCTCCATCTAGCACACTATCCTTCTATACCCCCATCTAGCACACTATCCTTCTATACCTCCATCTAGCACGCTATCTTTCTATACCTCCATCTAACACACTATCCTTCTATACCTCCATCTACCACACTATCATTCTATACCTCCATCTAGCACACTATCCTTCTATACCTCCATCTAGCACTCTATCCTTCTATACCTCCATCTAGCACTCTATCCTTCTATACCTCCATCTACCACACTATCCTTCTATACCTCCATCTAGCACACTATCCTTCTATACCTCCATCTATAATTATATCCTTCTATACCTCCATGTACCACACTATCCTTCTATACCTCCATCTAGCACACTATCCTTCTATACCCCCATTTCGCAAGCTATCCTTCTATACCCCCATTTCGCAAGCTATCCTTCTATACCTCCATCTACCACACTATCCTTCTATACCTCCATCTAACACTCTATCCTTCGATACCTCCATCTAGAATTATATCCTTCTATACCTCCATCTAGCACACTATCCTGCTATACCTCCATCTAGCACACTATCCTTCTATACCTCCATCTAGAATTATATCCTTCTATACCTCCATCTAGAAATATATCCTTCTATACCTCCATCTAGCACTCTATCCTTCTATACCTCCATCTAGCACTCTGTCCTTCTATACCTCCATCTAGAATTATATCCTTCTATACCTCCATCTAGCACACTATCCTTCTATACCTCCATCTAGCACACTATCCTTCTATACCTCCATCTAACACACTATCCTTCTATACCTCCATCTAACACTATCCTTCTATAACTCCATCTAACACTCTGTCCTTCTATACCTCCATCTAGAATTATATCCTTCTATACCTCCATCTAACACACTATCCTTCTATACCTCCATCTAGAATTATATCCTTCTATACCTCCATCTAGCACTCTATCCTTCTATACCTCCATCTAGCACTCTGTCCTTCTATACCTCCATCTAGAATTATATCCTTCTATACCTCCATCTAGCACACTATCCTTCTATACCTCCATCTAGCACACTATCCTTCTATACCTCCATCTAACACACTATCCTTCTATACCTCCATCTAACACTATCCTTCTATACCTCCATCTAACACTCTGTCCTTCTATACCTCCATCTAGAATTATATCCTTCTATACCTCCATCTAACACACTATCCTTCTATACCTCCATCTAGAATTATATCCTTCTATACCTCCATCTAACACACTATCCTTCTATACCTCCATCTAGAATTATATCCTTCTATACCTCCATCTAGCACGCTATCCTTCTATACCTCCATCTAGCACGCTATCCTTCTATACCTCCATCTAGCACTCTATCCTTCTATACCTCCATCTAGCACTCTATCCTTCTATACCTCCATCTAACACACTATCCTTCTATTCCCCCATCTAGAATTATATTCCTCTATTCCTCTATCTAGCATTATATCCTTCTATACTCCTATCTACCACTCTATCCTTCTATACCTCCATCTAACACATTATCCTTCTATACCTCCATCTAGCGCACTATCCTTCTATACCTCCACCTAGCGCGCTATCCTTCTATATCTCCATCTAACACGCTATCCTTCTATACCTCCATCTAGCACTCTATCCTTCTATACCTCCATCTACTATCCTTCTATACCTCCACCTAGCGCACTATCCTTCTATACCTCCATCTAACACGCTATCCTTCTATACCTCCATCTAGCACACTATCCTTCTATACCTCCATCTAGCACACTATCCCTCTATACCTCTATCTAGCATTATATCCTTCTATACTCCTATACTCCTATCTACCACTCTATCCGTCTACACCTCCATCTAGAATTATATCCCTCTATACCTATATCTAGCATATTATCCTTCTATACTCCTATCTACCACTCTATCCATCTATACCTCCAACTAGCACACTATCCTTCTATACCTCCATCTAACACACTATCCTTCTATACCTCCATCTAGCACACTATCCTTCTATACCTCCATCTAGCATACTATCCTTCTATACCTCCATCTAGCACTCTATCCATCTACACCTCCATCTAGAATTATATCCCTCTATACCTATATCTAGCATTATATCCTTCTATACCTCCATCTAGCACACTATCCTTCTATACCCCCATCTAGCACACTATCCTTCTATACCTCCATCTAGCACGCTATCTTTCTATACCTCCATCTAACACACTATCCTTCTATACCTCCATCTACCACACTATCCTTCTATACCTCCATCTAGCACACTATCCTTCTATACCTCCATCTAGCACTCTATCCTTCTATACCTCCATCTAGCACTCTATCCTTCTATACCTCCATCTACCACACTATCCTTCTATACCTCCATCTAGCACACTATCCTTCTATACCTCCATCTATAATTATATCCTTCTATACCTCCATGTACCACACTATCCTTCTATACCTCCATCTAGCACACTATCCTTCTATACCCCCATTTCGCAAGCTATCCTTCTATACCCCCATTTCGCAAGCTATCCTTCTATACCTCCATCTACCACACTATCCTTCTATACCTCCATCTAACACTCTATCCTTCGATACCTCCATCTAGAATTATATCCTTCTATACCTCCATCTAGCACACTATCCTGCTATACCTCCATCTAGCACACTATCCTTCTATACCTCCATCTAGAATTATATCCTTCTATACCTCCATCTAGAAATATATCCTTCTATACCTCCATCTAGCACTCTATCCTTCTATACCTCCATCTAGCACTCTGTCCTTCTATACCTCCATCTAGAATTATATCCTTCTATACCTCCATCTAGCACACTATCCTTCTATACCTCCATCTAGCACACTATCCTTCTATACCTCCATCTAACACACTATCCTTCTATACCTCCATCTAACACTATCCTTCTATAACTCCATCTAACACTCTGTCCTTCTATACCTCCATCTAGAATTATATCCTTCTATACCTCCATCTAACACACTATCCTTCTATACCTCCATCTAGAATTATATCCTTCTATACCTCCATCTAGCACTCTATCCTTCTATACCTCCATCTAGCACTCTGTCCTTCTATACCTCCATCTAGAATTATATCCTTCTATACCTCCATCTAGCACACTATCCTTCTATACCTCCATCTAGCACACTATCCTTCTATACCTCCATCTAACACACTATCCTTCTATACCTCCATCTAACACTATCCTTCTATACCTCCATCTAACACTCTGTCCTTCTATACCTCCATCTAGAATTATATCCTTCTATACCTCCATCTAACACACTATCCTTCTATACCTCCATCTAGAATTATATCCTTCTATACCTCCATCTAGCACGCTATCCTTCTATACCTCCATCTAGCACGCTATCCTTCTATACCTCCATCTAGCACTCTATCCTTCTATACCTCCATCTAGCACTCTATCCTTCTATACCTCCATCTAGCACTCTATCCTTCTATACCTCCATCTAGCACTCTATCCTTCTATACCTCTAAGTGTGAATATATACCTCCATTTATAATCACTATTTTATACATTTATCAATCTATCCTTTTACACCTCATCACTCTATACATGTATATATCGCTCTATACCTCTAATTATTACTCTTTCCTTTCATACCTCTATCTAGTGCTCTATCCTTCTATACCTCAATCAATACCTATATCTATCAACCTATCCTTCTATACCTCTATCAATACCTATATCTATCAACCTATCCTTCTATACCTCTATCAATACCTATATCTATCAACCTATCCTTCTATACCTCTATCAATACCTATATCTATCAACCTATCCTTCTATACCTCTATCAATACCTATATCTATCAACCTATCCTTCTATACCTCTATCAATACCTATATCTATCAACCTATCCTTCTATATCTATCAACCTATCCTTCTATTTCTCTATCCTTTTGTACTTCTATCTATTACTATCTTTGATACGTCAATCACTCTATCCTCCTATACTTCAAATGATCCTACTATACATCATGCTATTTACTTTATTTCCTCTAATTACCATTCTGTCCTTCTATACTGCTAATTATCACTCTATATATCACCATCCTTCTATACTTATATCACAAGTAGTTACAAACAGCACAGGTTTTAAACTCTGGCCCTATATGGTGTATAATGTCTTTTATAAATTTAAAAATGTTATTGTGCGTTTTTCTTTTTGTCTCATGATTCCTAGGTGCTTTGTTGACTACAAACTTTCTTTACCAATCCGTGAGACAGACTGTTTGTTCCCACCTCGGGACTCTGATTCTCTATTGGTTACACAGACTCTTGGCCTCCCATCCTATTCCAACCACCTCTCACTGGCTTTGTATTCATGTTACCTGATGAAATTGCTGTATAATATGATCTTGTTGCCATCTGATGCACATTCAGATGTCATAAATCAGCACTGCAGAGATCTCCCTGTCCTCTGCCGTGCCTTGATTGTATTACTGTTGATGATATCTGGAAATGTGCATGTACACCCTGGCCCATCTACTGTTGATGATATCTGGAAATGTGCATGTACACCCTGGCCCATCTACTGTTGATGACATCTGGAAATGTGCATGTACACCCTGGCCCATCTACTGTTGATGATATCTGGAAATGTGCATGTACATCCTGGCCCATCTACTGTTGATGATATCTGGAAATGTGTATGTACACCCTGGCCCATCTACTGTTGATGATATCTGGAAATGTGCATGTACACCCTGGCCCATCTACTGTTGCTAGCCCCAATTCTGAATTGTGCTTTGATATCTGCTTCACTGATTTCTGCTCTTGTAAAAGCCTGGGTTTTCTGCACGTTAACACTAGAAGCTTATTGCCTAAAATGGATCAATTGAAAGTGTGGGTTCACAGCTCCAATCCAGATGTGTTGGTCGTCACTGAGACGTGGTTAAGGAAGAGTGTTTTGAATACTGATGTTAACCTTTCCGGTTATAACCTTTTTCGGCAAGACAGATCTTCCAAAGGTGTGGGAGTGGCAATCTTTATCAAGGATCACCGTCAGTGCTCGATTGTCTCCACCAAGTCTGTCCCCAAACAATTTGATTTGCTTTTTCCTCTGCCCCGCTACAAAGTTTCTCCCTGCAGGCAGTCACTGAGTCCGAGGTGCTAAAGGAGCTCCTGAAACTTGCTGCCCCTATCATCACCAAGCCTATCTCTGACCTGTTTAACCTGTCTCTCCTTTCTGAGGAGGTTCCCAAGGAAGGCAGCCACGGTTTGTCCTTTAATTAAAGGGGAGATCAAGCTGATCCTAACTGTTATAGGCCTATTTCTATTTTCCCCTGTTTATCAAACGTGTTGGAAAAACGTGTCAATAATCAACTGACTGGCTTTCTTGATGTCTATAGTATTTTCTATGGTATGCAATCTGGTTTCCGCTCAGGTTATGGATGTGTCACTACAACCTTAAATGTCCGCAATGATGTCATCATTGCCCTTGATTCTAATCAATGTTGTGTATTTTTATTGACTTGGCCAAAGCTTTTGATACGGTGGACCATTCCATTCTTGTGGGCTGGCTAAGGAGTATTGGTGTCTCTGAGGTGTCTTTGGCCTGGTTTGCTAACTACCTCTCTCGAAGAGTGCAGTGTATAAAGTCAGAAAATCTGCTGTCTCAGCCACTGCCTGTCACCAAGGGAGAACCCCAAGGCTCCATCCTAGGCCCCACGCTCTTCTCAATTTACATCAACAACATAGCTCAGGCAGTAGGAAGCTCTCTCATCCATTTATATGCAGATGATACAGTCGTATACTCAGCTGGCCCCTCCCCGGATTCTGTGTTAAATGCTCTACAACAAAGCTTTCTTAGTGTCCAACAAGCTTTCTCTACCCTTAACCACTTGCTCCTACCTGATACGCAGGCGTCCCATCTAGACATCTGGAAATGCAAATGCTCTACGCTAAATGCTAATAGTATTAGTTAAAACTCAAACGTTCATTAAAATACACATGCAGGGTATTGAATTAAAGCTACACTCGTTGTGAATCCAGGCAACAAGTCAGATTTTTAAAATGCTTTTCAGCGAAAGCATGAGAAGCTATTATCTGATAGCATGTAACACCCCAAAAGACCCGCAGGGGACGTAAACAAAATAATTTGCATAGTCGGCGCTACACAAATAAAATATAAAACATTCATTACCTTTGACCATCTTCTTTGTTGGCACTCCTAGATGTCCCATAATCACTATTGGGTCTTTTTTTCGATTAAATCGGTCCATATATAGCCTAGATATCGATCTATGAAGACTGTGTGATAAACGGAAAAAATAGCGTCTTATAACGCAACGTCATTTTTTTTTATTAAAAAAGTTGACGATAAACTTTCACAAAACACTTCAAAATACTTTTGTAATGCAACTTTAGGTATTAGTACACGTTAATAAGCGATCAAATTGATCACGAGGCGATGTATATTCTATAGGGGTATGTCTGGAAATAATGTCCGGGTAAATCTCAACCAAAATATCCGGTCGGAGACCTGAACAAATGGCTTGTCTCTTCTTCGTTTGACCAAGAAACAAAGCCTAGGCAAATGACAAGACTGTTGACATCGTGTGGAAGCTGTAGGTATTGCAAACTCAGCCCAATTGAATGTGGTTCGCCTTTAACAATGGGTTGAAGTGGCGGATGGATATATTTTTCCATTTTCAGTGATCAGATTTTCCTGCACTTTTCGATGAAACGCACGTTCTGTTATAGTCACAGCCGTGATTTAACCAGTTTTATAAACGTCTGAGTGTTTTCTATCCACACATACTAATCATATGCATATACTATATTCCTGGCATGAGTAGCAGGGCACTGAAATGTTGCGCGATTTTTAACAGAATGTTCGAAAAAGTAGAGGTTTGACTTAAGAGGTTAACCTTGTTCTGACACCTCCAAAACAAAGGTCATGTGGTTTGGTAAGAAGAATGCCCCTCTCCCCACAGGTGTGATTACTACCTCTGAGGGTTTAGAGTTTGACGTAGTCACTTCATACAAGTACTTGGGAGTATGGCTAGACGGTGCACTGTCTTTCTCTCAGCACATATCAAAGCTGCAGGCTTAAGTTAAATCTAGACTTGGTTTCCTCAATCGTAATCGCTCCTCTTTCACAACAGCTGCCAAACTAACCCTGATTCAAATGACCATCCTTCCCATTCTAGATTACGGAGACATAATTTATAGATCGGCAGGTAAGTGTGCTCTCGAGCGGCTAGATGTACTTTACCATTTGGCCATCAGATTTGCCACCAATGCTCCTTATAGGACACATCACTGCACTCTATACTCCTCTGTAAACTGGTAATCTCTGCCTACCTGTCGCAAGACCCACTGGTTGATGCTTATTTATTAAACCCTCTTAAGCCTCACTCAAATCAAAATCAAATAAAATCAAAAGTATTTAGATAGCCTTTCGTACATCAGCTGACATCTCAAAGTGCTGTACAGAAACCCAGCCTAAAACCCCAAACAGCAAGCAATGCAAGTGTTGAAGCACGTTGGCTCGGAAAAACTCCCTAGAAAGGCCAAAACCTAGGAAGAAACCTAAAGAGGAACCAGGCTACGAGAGGTGGCCAGTCCTCTTCTGGCTGTGCTGGGTGGAGATTATAACAGAACATGACCAAGATGTTCAAATGTTCAAAAATGACCAGCATGGTCAAATAATAGGTCTGGGACAGGTAGCGCGTCCGGTGAACAGGTCAGGATTCCATAGCCACAGGCAGAACAGTTGAAACTGGAGCAGCAGCATGGCCAGGTGGACTGGGGACAGCAAGGAGTCATCATGCCAGGTAGTCCTGAGGCATGGTCCTACGGCGCAGGCCATCCGAGAGAAAGAAGAAAGAGAGAATTAGAGAGAACATACTTAAATTCACACAGCACACCGGATAAGACAGGAGAAGTACTCCAGACTCCCCCCAGTACTCCTCACTCCCCCCTATCTGAGATATCTACTGCAGCCCTCATCCTCCACATACAACACCCATTCTGCCAGTCACATTCTGTTTAAGGTCCTCAAAGCAGACACATCCCTGGGTCGTTCCTCTTTTCAGTTCGCTGCAGCGAGTGACTGGAACAAGCTGCAACAAACACTCAAACTGGACAGTTTCATCTCAATCTCTTCATTGAAACACTGAAAGACTCAATCATGGATCTTTGTGGTACTTTCTGGTTTACATTTCCCATGAATACCACTGGACAATCACAGAGTACCACAGGACATTTGCTAATACAAGTTAGTAATGATGGCTACCTATCTACAATACAGACTAGTAATGATAGTTAGATAGCTAACAATGCTAATACAAGTTAATAATGATATGGCGCCGAAGAGGATGGTTGCCCATAACGACTTGTGCTATTTTGTTCGCTTTTTTGCGTTGTTTGTAAATTATTTTTAAAATGTATTTTGTACATAATGTTGCTGCTACCATCTCTTATGACCGAAAATAACTTCTGGACATCAGAACTGGGGTTACTCACCACGAACTAGAAGAAATCTTTTCCTTTAAAGAGTCAGACGAGAAAGAGAGAACAGAGAAGCTACGGCTGGCAAGACGAGGGGTGGGGGTGTGTTTTTGTCAATAACAGCTGGTGCGCGACCTCTAATATTAAAGAAGTCTCGAGGTATTGCTTGCCTGAGGTAGAGTAACTTATGATAAGCTGTTGACCACACTGTCTACCAAGAGTTCTCATCTATATTTATTCCTAGCCTAGTCTATTTACCACCATAGACCGATGCTGGCACTAAAACTCTTGACCACCTTTACTCCACACACAGAGATGAGCACAAAGCTCTCCCCCGCACTCCCTTGGCAACTCTGACTATAATTATATCCACCTGATTCCTGCTTACAAGCAAAAACTAAAGCAGGAAGTACCAGTGACTCACTCAATAAGTGGTCAGATGATGCGGATGCTACACTACAGAACTGTTTTTTTGCTAGCGCAGACTGGAATATGTTCCGGGATTCATCCAATGGCATTGAAGAGTATACCACCTCAATCACAAGCTTCATCAATAAGTGCATCGACGACGTCCCCCCCACAATGACCGTAAATACATATCCCAACCAGAAGCCATGGATTACAGGCAACATCGGTATCGAGCTAAAGGCTAGAGCTGCTGCTTTCAAAGAGAGGGACACTAATCTAGACGCCTATAAGAAATCCCGCTATGCCCTCCGACGAACCATCAAACAAGGAAAGCATCAATACAGGATTAAGATTGAATCCTACTACACCGGCTCTGACGCTCGTCAGATGTGGCAGGGCTTGAAAACTATTACTGGCTAAAAAGGGAATCCCAGACGCGAGCTGCCCAGTGACGCGAGCCTACCAGACGAGCTAAATGCCTTTTATGCTCTCTTCAAGGCAAGCAACACTGAAGCATGTAGGAGAGAACCAGGAGAGTGCGATAACACTCTCGGTAGCCAATGTGAGCAAGACCTTTAAACAGGTCATTCACAAAGCCGCAGGGCCAGATGGATTACCAGGAGGTGTACTCAAAACATGCGTGGACCAACAGGCAGGTGTCTTCAATTACATTTCCAACCTTTGCCTGACCGAGTCTGTAATACCTACATGTTTCAAGCACCCACCATAGTCCCTGTGCCCAATGAAGCGAAGGTAACCTGTCTAAATGATTACCGCCCCATAGGCCTCACGTCAGTAGCCATAAAGTGCTTTGAAAGGCTGGTCATGACTCACATCAACAGCATCCTCCCAGATACCCTAGACCATCTCCAATTTGCATACCGCAACATAAAGAACACCTATGTGAGAATGCTGTTCATTGACTACAGCTCAGAGTTCAACACCATAGTGCCCATGAAGCTCATCACTAAGCTAAGAACCCTGGGACTAAACACCTCTCTCTGCAAATGGATCCTGGACTTCCTGAGGGGGCCACCCCCAGGTGGTAAGGGTAGGCAACAACACATCTGCCACACTGATCCTCAACACTGGGGCACCTCAGGGGTGTGTACTTAGTCCCCTCCTGTACTCCCTGTTCACCCACAACTGCGTGGCCAAACAAGACTCCAACACCATTAAGTTTGTTGACGACACAACAGTGGTAGGCCTGATCACCGACTATGATGAGACAGCCTGTAGGAAGGAGGTCAGAGAACTGGTAGTGTGGTGCAGGACAACAACCTCTCCCTCAATGTGATCAAGACAAAGGAGCTGATCATGGATGACAGGAAGAGGTGGACCGAACTGGCGGGGATTAACATCAATGGGGCTGTAGTGTAGTGAGTTTCAAGTTCCTTGGTGTCCACATCATCAACAAACTATCATGGTCCAAACAAACCAAGACAGTCTTGAAGATAGCACGACAAAACCTTTTGTCCCTCAGGAGACTGACAAGATTTGGCATGGGTCCCCAGATCCTCAGAAGCAGCTGCACCATCGAGAGCATCCTGACCGGTTGCATCACCGCCTGGTATGGCAACTGCTCGGCATCTGACCTTAAGGCGCTACAGAGGGTAGTGCGTACGGCCCAGTACATCACCGGGGCCAAGCTTCCTGCAATCCGGGAACTATATAATAGGTGGTGTGAGAGGAAAGCCCATAAAATTCTCCAGTCACCCAAGTCATAGACTGTTTTCTCTGCTACCACACGACAAGCGGTACCGGAGCTCTAAGTCTAAGACCAAAAGGCTCCTTTACAGCTTCTACCCCCAAGCCATAAGACTGCTGAACAATTAATCAGATGGCCACCGGACTATTACATTTACCCCACACCAATTTGTTTTAACCCTAACCCTGGCTCACTGAATTGTGTAACACATCCTCACATTAGCACTAATCCTGACCTTAACACTAACCCTCACCCTGACACTAACCCTCACCCTGACACTAACCCACACCTTAACACTAACCCACACCTTAACACTAACCCACACCTAAACACTAACCCACACCTAAACACTAACCCACACCTTAACACTAACCCTCACCCTGACACTAACCCTGTCCTTAACACTAACCCTCACCTTAACACTAACCCACACCTTAACACTAACTCTCACCCTGACACTAACCCACACCTTAACACTAACGCTCACCCTGACACTAACCCTGTCCTTAACACTAACCCACACCTTAACACTAACCCTCACCCTGACACTAACCCTGTCCTTAACACTAACCCACACCTTAACACTAACCCACACCTTAACACTAACCCACACCTTAACACTAACCCTCACCTTAACACTAACCCTCACCCTGACACTAACCCTTTCCTTAACACTAACCCACACCTTAACACTAACTCTCACCCTGACACTAACCCTGTCCTTAACACTAACCCTCACCCTAACACTAACCCTGTCCTTAACACTAACCCTCACCCTGACACTAACCCTGTCCTTAACACTAACCCACACCTTAACACTAACCTGTATATTGCCTCGTTATTGTTATGTTGTGTTAATTTATTTTGTTTTACTTTAGTTTATTTGGTAAATATTTTCTTAACTTTTGAACTACACTGATGGTTAAGAGCTTGTAAGTAAGCATTTCACAGTAAGGTGTCATCTTCAAGTCTCTGCTAGGTAAAGCCCAGCCTTACCTCAGCTCACTGGTCACCATAGCAGCACCCACCCGTCGCACGAGCTCCAGCAGGTATATCTCACTGGTCACCCCCAAAGCCAATTCTTCCTTTGGCCGCCTCTCCTTCCAGTTCTCTGCGGCCAATGACTGGAACGAACTGCAAAAATCTCTGAAGCTGGAGACTCTTACCTCCCTCACTAGCTTTAAGCACCAGCTGTTAGAGCAGCTCATAGATCTCTGCACCTGTACATAGCTCATCTGTAAATAGCCCAACCAATCTACCTCATCCCCATACTGTATTTATTTGTCTTGCTCCTTTGCACCCCAGTATCTCAACTTGCACATTCATCTTCTGCACATCCTACTATTCCAGTGTTTAATTGCTAAATTGTAATTATTTTGCCACTATGGCCTATTTATTGTCTTACCACCCTTATCCTACCTCATTTGCACACTCTGTTTATAGATTTTTATACTCTATTATTGATTGTATGTTTGTTTATTCCATGTGTAACTCTGTGTTGTTGTATGTGTCTAACTGCTTCGCTTTATCTTGGCCAGGTCGCAGTTGCAAATGAGAACTTGTTCTCAACTAGCCTACCTGGTTAAATAAAGGGAACTTGTTCTCAACTAGCCTACCTGGTTAAATAAAGGTGTTCTCAACTAGCCTACCTGGTTAAATAAAGGTGTTCTCAACTAGCCTACCTGGTTAAATAAAGGTGTTCTCAACTAGCCTACCTGGTTAAATAAAGGTGTTCTCAACTAGCCTACCTGGTTAAATAAAGGTGTTCTCAACTAGCCTACCTGGTTAAATAAAGGTGTTCTCAACTAGCCTACCTGGTTAAATAAAGGTGTTCTCAACTAGCCTACCTGGTTAAATAAAGGTGTTCTCAACTAGCCTACCTGGTTAAATAAAGGTGTTCTCAACTAGCCTACCTGGTTAAATAAAGGTGTTCTCAACTAGCCTACCTGGTTAAATAAAGGTGTTCTCAACTAGCCTACCTGGTTAATTAAAAGGGAACTTGTTCTCAACTAGACTACCTGGTTAAATAAAGGGAACTTGTTCTCAACCAGCCTACCTGGTTAAATAAAGGGAACTTGTTCTCAACTAGCCTACCTGGTTAAATAAAGGGAACTTGTTCTCAACTAGCCTACCTGGTTAAATAAAGGGAACTTGTTCTCAACTAGCCTACCTGGTTAAATAAAGGGAACTTGTTCTCAACTAGCCTACCTGGTTAAATAAAGGGAACTTGTTCTCAACTAGCCTACCTGGTTAAATAAAGGGAACTTGTTCTCAACTAGCCTACCTGGTTAAATAAAGGTGAAGGAAAATAAAAAAGGTCTACACTTGTATTCGGCGCATATGACAAATAAAGTTTCATTTGATTAGATAGCGAACAATGCTTATACAGGCTAATTACAATAGTTAGCTATATATCACTCTATCCTGTATTTTGGTTGATAATTTACTGTATGTGTGTTTGTGTTAGATGGGGGTAACGTTTTCCGCAGTGTTTGGAGTGATCCTGTATCGTATCACCATGCTGTCTATCTGGTCCATGAACCCAGACCCTGAGGCCAAGGCCTCTGTTAGGATGACCGTCACCACCACCGCCATCATCATCAACCTGCTTGTTGTATTGATACTGGATGAGATCTACGGAGCTATCGCTGTCTGGCTGACTAAACTGGGTAACACTAACACTAACCTGACCCTCACCCTAACACTAACCCTGACACTGACCCTATCGCTGTCTGGCTGACTAAACTGGGTAACACTAACCTGACCCTCACCCTAACACTGACCCTATCACTGTCTGGCTCACTAAACTGGGTAACACTAACACTAACCTGACCCTCACCCTAACACTAACCCTGACACTGACCCTATCGCTGTCTGGCTGACTAAACTGGGTAACACTAACACTAACCTGACCCTCACCCTAACACTGACCCTAACACTGACCCTATCGCTGTCTGGCTGACTAAACTGGGTAACACTAACCTGACCCTCACCCTAACACTGACCCTATCACTGTCTGGCTGACTAAACTGGGTAACACTAACACTAACCTGACCCTCACCCTAACACTGACCCTAACACTGACCCTATCGCTGTCTGGCTGACTAAACTGGGTAACACTAACCTGACCCTCACCCTAACACTAACCCTGACACTGACCCTATAGCTGTCTGGCTGACTAAACTGGGTAACACTAACCTGACCCTGACCCTGACACTGACCCTATCGCTGTCTGGCTGACTAAACTGGGTAACACTAACACTAACCTGACCCTCACCCTAACACTGACCCTATCACTGTCTGGCTCACTAAACTGGGTAACACTAACCTGACCCTCACCCTAACACTGACCCTATCGCTGTCTGGCTGACTAAACTGGGTAACACTAACACTAACCTGACCCTCACCCTAACACTGACCCTATCACTGTCTGGCTGACTAAACTGGGTAACACTAACCTGACCCTGACCCTAACACTGACCCTATCGCTGTCTGGCTGACTAAACTGGGTAACACTAACACTAACCTGACCCTCACCCTAACACTGACCCTATTGCTGTCTGGCTCACTAAACTGGGTAACACTAACCTGACCCTAATACTGACCCTCACCCTAACACTAACCCTGACACTGACCCTATCGCTGTCTGGCTGATTGAACTGGGTAACACTGACCCTAACCCTAACCCTAACACTGACCCTATCGCTGTCTGGCTGACTGAACTGGGTAACACTAACCTGACCCTAACCTGACCCTCACCCTAACACTGACCCTATCGCTGTCTGGCTCACTAAACTGGGTAACACTAACCTGACCCTCACCCTAACACTGACCCTAACCTGACCCTAACACTGACCCTGACACTGACCCTATCACTGTCTGGCTGACTGAACTGGGTAACACTGACCCTAACCCTAACCCTAACCTGACCCTAACACTGACCCTGACACTGACCCTATCGCTGTCTGGCTGACTAAATTGGGTAACATTAACCTGACCCTAACACTGACCCTCACCCTTTCGCTGTCTGGCTAACTAAACTGGGTAACACTAACCTGACCCTAACACTGACCCTAACACTAACCCTGACACTGACCCTATCGCTGACTGAACTGGGTAACACTAACCTGACCCTAACCCTAACACTAACACTGACCCTCACCCTATCACTGCCTGGCTCACTGAGCTGGGCGGCAGGGTAGCCTAGTGGTTAGAGCTTTGGAGTTCAAATCCCCGAGCTGACAAGGTACACATCTGTCGTTCTGCCCCTGAACAGGCAGTTAACCCACTGTTCCTAGGCCGTCATTGAAAATAAGAATTTGTTCTTAACTGACTTGCCTGGTTAAATAAAGGTAAAATAAATAAACAAACTGAACTTGATAACACTGACCCTCACCCTAACACTAACCCTATCGCTGTCTGGCTCACTAAACTGGGTAACACTAACCCTCACCTTAACCCTCACCTTATCCCTAACACTAACCCTCACCCTGTCACTGTCTGGCTCGCTGAACTGTTTAACACACACTTCTGATAACGTCTAATAATGTGATTGGCTTGTCTTGTCTGTCAGAGGTTCCTAAGACAGAAGCGGAGTTTGAGGAGCGTCTGATTCTGAAATCGTTTCTGTTGAAGTCCATGAACACCTTTGCTCCTGTCTTCTATGTGGCTTTCTTCAAGGGCAGGTGAGGGTGAGGGTGAGGGTGTGTGTGTGTGTGTGTGTGTGTGTGTGTGTGTGTGTGTGTGTGTGTGTGTGTGTGTGTGTGTGTGTGTGTGTGTGTGTGTGTGTGTGTGTGTGTGTGTGTGTGTGTGTGTGTGTGTGTGTGTGTGTGTGTGTGTGTGTGTTATTTATTTTTATTGAACCTTTACATTGACAGGGAGTCATGTTGAGACCAAGGTCTCCTTTCCAAATGAGCCCTGTATAGCACCACAATACCAATTAATAAAACATTATACACATCAGTTCACTAGGAAAAGCCAAACAGAGATACACAATCATAGAAAATAAACCCATGTTCCAGCATAAAGGTCCTCAATCATTCATCGGAATTGCTCTATTGGCACCAAATCATTTTTTTTGTTACTTTTGGAGATTATTCCACAAGTAAAATGCAATAAAACTGAAATCTGATTTACCTAACTCTGTAGAGACCCAATTAATTTCCAGAGTTAGCCATCCCTGACACCGGGTGTGGTAACTCCTACGTGTAAAGGTTATTCATGATGTTAGGTACAGAGGGAGTTTTTGCAAAAGAGCTTTATGAATTAAAAGAGAGCAATGTAATTACTTTTATACAACGGGTGGGTCTAATCCTGGATGCTGATTGGTTAAAATTGTGTTCCAGACGGTATCTACAGGTCGTTATCAATAAAACATCACAAGGTGCAGAGTATTCAATTTTCCTTCTCGGGGAAAGGAGACCCCCAGCTCCACTAAAATCATTGATAACTTCGTGCCATTTTCAAGGGATTGTTAAATAAATGTTAACTATCTGGTTGTAATATCATCACTGCAACATATGTAATATCATCAGCGCGACACAATGCCCCCCAATGTGAGTGTGTTGATGAAACGCGTTTTGCTAGCCTGAATACAATACTTTCTCGTTCTCACCCATTAGCTGAAACATAAATAACATTGTCATGTCTACTTCTAATAAGCTTCCCAGTAAATCAATAAAATATATCAAGCATCCCAGGAAAGTGCTCAAAATAGCCCATATTAGCATATTAGCATATGTAGTCTAATAAACAAGGTTCGTGAAATCAATCTTACTAGAAACAGACATTCATTGAAAAATCTAAGATGCCGTAGCAGTAGGACGTGTGTATCTGTCTTTGTCTTATCCCGTGTCTTACCTCGTGTATATAGCCAGTCTTTTTCATATATATCTTAATATCACTTTCTATCTACGAACTAAATATACTTTCCTGCAACCCGCTTCACCCAATGTGGTACGGATCTGCTTTTTGTATTCCTTATAACTTCCATCAGGAAACAACAAGCCTTTGTTAGCCACGGCTAGCGGTCTTCGCCTTTTTCCCTGTCATCAGCCAGCCTTAGATTGGACATCACCTGCCAGTCTGCACAGTCTCTAGGTTGATATCGAGCTATCGGACTGCTTCTCTCTACCATATCACCAGATTCCTGACGCTCTGGATCATTACACCGGATCATCGCAGCTAGCAAGCTGAAAACGAGTGGCTACTGTTAGCTAACGCCCCTGTTCCAAAGCAAGCACCAGCTAGCATTGAGCTAGCCTCAAGCTAAAATACTTCCTTTGCCAATTGGCCTGGACCCATTATTGTCGACACGGAGCCCGGCCGATCCATCACGACTGGCCTGCCGACGTGATGGCCCGATGTGGTCTCAACAGGCTATTCTGTTATGATGTTGCCGAAGACCCATCTACTAGCCACGGCCCGCTCGCTTTTCTGAATGCTGTGTCCCCTGCTCGCCTAGCATTGTAGTGACTACCGAACGGCACCCTGACTCACCTATTGCTGCTTTTCTGACCCTATGATCACTCGGCTACACAGCTTATAGAATCGCGACGGAGGAAATGGCAGCAGTTTTAAGGACACCCAACAAATTGTGCTATTATGTGTTTTTTTCCGGTTGTTTCTACAACCGTATCTTACGACAGAAAAGAACTTCTGGATATCAGGACAGCGACCAGCGATCACTCACCCCGGATTAGACAAAGATTTTTTCTACAACAAGGACGATGCACAAGACATTCTCCAAACACCCAACAGGGCCGACATCCCAGTTATTCGCAAGTGGAAGTGACGCAAGTACAGAGGACGAAGAGCCGGATGCCTAGTCAGGATCCAGAGAAGGCGACTGGGAAAGCTGCCGTTACCATCAATACTACTCGCCAACGTGCAATCAATGGACAATAAATTAGACGAGGTACGATCACGAAGATCCTACCAACGGGACATCAAAAACTGTAATATACTATGTTTCACAGAATCGTGACTTGAATGACGACGATATTCAGTGAGCGGGATATACGTGCACCAGCAAGATAGAACATCGCAAGAGGGGGGTGGGGGGGGCAGGCGGTCTGTGCATATTTGAAAACAACTAGTGCACGAAATCTAAGGAAGTCTCTAGATTTTGCTCGCCTGAAGAAGAGTATATTGTGATAAATTGCAGGCCACACTACTTGCCTAGAGAGCTTTCAGCTATATTTTTCATGGCTGTTTATTTACGAACCACAGACAGATTCTGGCACTAAGACCGCACTCAGTCAGATGTATAAGAAATAAGCAAACAGGAAACCACTCACCCAGAGGCGGCCCTCCTAGTGGCCGGAGACTTTAATGCAGGGAAACTTAAATCAGTTCTACCAAATTTCTATCAACATGTTAAATGTGCAACCAGAGGGAAAACAATTCTTGATCACCTTTACTCCACACACAGAGACACGAACAAAGCTCTCCCTCGCCCCCATTTGGTAAATCTGACCACAACTCTATCCTCCTGATTCCTGCTTACAAGCAAATATTAAAGCAGGAAGCACCAGTGACTCGGTCTATTAAAAAAGTGGTCAGATGAAGCAGATGCTAAACTACAGGACTGTTTTGCTATCACAGACTGGAACATTTTCCGGGATTCTTCCAATGGCCTTGGGGAGTACACCACATCAGTCACGGGCTTTATCAATACGTACTTCGAGGACGTTGTTTCCACAGCGACTGTATGTACATACCCCAACCAGAAGCCATGGATTACAGGCAACTTTCACACTGAGCTAAAGGGTAGAGCTGCAGCTTTCAAGGTGTGGGACTCTAACCCGGAAGCTTACAAGAAATCCTGCTAAGCCCTGCGACAAACCATCAAACAGGAAAAGCGTCAATACAGGGCTAAGATCGAATCATACTACACCGGCTCCGACGCTCATCTTATGTGGCAGGACTTGCAAACTATTACAGACTACAAATGGAAGCACAGCCGTGAGCTGCCCAGTGACACGACTCTACCAGATGAGCAAAATCACTTCTATGCTCGCTTCGAGGCAAGCAACACTGAGGCATGCATGAGAGCATCAGCTGTTCCGGATGACTGTGAGATCACGCTCTACGTAGCCGATTTGAGTAAGACCTTTAAACAGGTCAACATACACAAGGCTGCGTGGCCAGACGGATTACCAGGACGTGTGCTCCGGGCATGTGCTGACCAACTGGCAGGTGTCTTCACTAACATTTTCAACATGTCCCTGATTGAGTCTGTAATACCAACATGTTTCAAGCAGACCACCATAGTCCCTGTGCCCAAGAACACAAAGGCAACCTGCCTAAATGACTACAGAACCGTAGCACTCACGTCCGTAGCCATGAAGTGCTTTGAAAGGATGGTCATGGCTCACATTAACACCATTATCCCAGAAACAGAAAGAAGGTCATGAAGAGAGAGACACCTCTTCTGTCTTCAACCAGGATCTCAGCAATCACTGCTTCATTGCCTGCGTCCGTAATGGGTCCGCAGGCAATCAACCACCTCTCATCACTGTCAATTGCTCCCTAAAACACTTCAGCAAGCAGGCCTTTCTAATCGACCTGGCCCGGGTATCCTGGAAGGATATTGACCTCATTCTGTCAGTAGAGGATGCCTGGTTATTCTTTAAAAGTGCCTTCCTCACCATCTTAAATAAGCATGCCCCATTCCGAAAATGAACTAAGAATAGATATAGCCCTTGGTTCACTCCAGACTTGACTGCCCTTGACCAGCACAAAAACATCCTGTGGCGCATTGCACTAATAGTCCCCTCGATATGCAACTTTTCAGGGAAGTCAGGAACCAATATACACAGTCCGTTAAGGAAGCAAAGGCTAGCTTTTTAAAACAGAAATTTGCATCCTGCAGCACAAATTCCAGAAAGTTTTGGGACACTGTAAAGTCCATGGAAAATAAGAGCACCTCCTCCCAGCTGCCCACTGCACTGAGGCTAGGAAACTCAGATAAATCCACTATGATCGAGAATTTCAATAAGCATTTCATTACAGCTGGCCACGCTTTCCACCTGGCAACCCCAACCCCGGGCCAACAGCTCTACACCCCCCGCAGCAACTGGCCCAAGCCTCCCCCTTCTCCTTCACCCAAATCCAGACAACTGATGTTCTGAAAGAGCTGCAAAATCTGGACCCCTACAAATCAGCTGGTGCTAGACATTCTGGAAGCTCTCTCCCTAAAATGATCTACCCAAATTGTTGCAACCCCTATTACTAATCTGTTAAACCTCTCATTCGTATCGTCTGATATTCTTAAAGATTTGAAAGCGGCCGAGGTCATCCCCCCTTCAAAGTGGGAGACAATCTAGACCCAAACTGATACAGAAATATCATCCATCCTGCCCTGCCTTTCTAAAGTCTTTGAAAGCCAAGTGAAGATCACCGACCATCTCGAATCCCACCTTACCTTCTCCGCTATGCAATCTCGTTTCCGAGCTGGTCACGAGTACACCTCAGCCGTGCTCAAGGTCCTAAACAATATCATAACCACCATCGATAAAAACAGTACTGTGCAGCCATCTTCATCGACCTGGTCAAGGCTTTTGACTCTGTCAATCAGCGTATTCTTATAGGCAGGCTCAATAGCCTTGGATTCTCTAATGACTGCCTCATCTGGTTCACTAACTACTTCTCAAATAGAGTTCAGTGTGTCAAATCAGAGGGCCTGTTTTCCGGACCTCTGGTAGTCTCTATGGCAGTGCCACAGGGTTTTAAATCTCGGGCCGACGCTTTTCTCGGTATATATCAATGATGTCACTCTTGCTGCGGGTGATTCTTTGATTCACCTCTACGCAGACGACACCATTATGTACAGTGGGGCAAAAAAAAATTTGTCAGCCACCAATTGTGTAAGTTCTCTCCCACTTAAAAAGATGAGAGAGGCCTGTAATTTTCATCATAGGTACACTTCAACTATGACAAACAAAATGAGAAAAAAAATCCAGAAAATCACATTGTAGGATTTTTAATGAATTTATTTGCAAATTATGGTGGCTGTTTTGTTAGACTTCGGTGCTGGTCATAGTCTGCTGCTGGAAAAACATTATGGCTCTCGACCCAATGCTATAATGTGGATAAAGAGTTACCTGTCTAACAGAAACACAGAGGGTGTTATGGCTTTACACTCCCTGCTATAATGTGGATAAAGAATGACTTAAAAATCATACAATGTGATTTTCTGTTTTTTTGTTTTAGATTCCGTCTCTCACAGTTGAAGTGTACCTATGATAAAAATTAGAGACCTCTACATGCTTTGTAAGTGGGAAAACCTGCAAAATCGGCAGTGTATCAAATACTTGTTCTCCCCACTGTATGTGTTCCCTCAGGAATTCTTGATTCTACCTGGATTATGTTGGAGATGCTTCCATTGAAGAACAGCCTCTGTGTTTCTGTTAGACAAGTAACTCTTTATCCACATTATAGCAGGGGGTATTAAGCCATAACACCCTCTGTGTTTCTGTTAGACAGGTAACTCTTTATCCACATTATAGCAGGGAGTGTAAAGCCAAAAATCTTTTGGTACCATTCTCTAGATCTGTGCCTTGACAATTCCTTCGACTTCATTGCTTGGTTTTTGCTCTGACATACACTGTCAACATGCACTGTGGGACCTTATATAGACAGGTGTGTCTTTCCAAATCATGTCATTTTTTATTTTTTTTATACATTTGCAAACATTTATTAAAACCTGTTTTTGCTTTGTCATTGTGGAGTATTGTGATGTCATTAGGGGGTATTGTGATGTCATTGAGGAGTATTGTGATGTCATTGAGGATGTTGTGATGTCATTAGGGGGTATTGTGATGTCATTAGGGGGTATTGTGATGTCATTGAGGAGTATTGTGATGTCATTGAGGAGTATTGTGATGTCATTGAGGAGTATTGTGATGTCATTAGGGGGTATTGTGATGTCATCGTGGAGTATTGTGTTGAGGATCAACATTGCGGATGTGTTGTAACCTACCCTCACCACCTGGGGGCGGCCCTTCAGGAAATCCAGGATCCAGTTGCAGAGGGAGGTGTTTAGTTCCAGGGTTCTTAGCTTATTGATGAGTTTGGGGTATTGTGTTTAGTAAATACATCTGAATAAGGCTGTAACGTAAAAAAGAAAATGTGGAAAAAGTCAAGGGGTCTGAATGCTTTCCCAATGCACTGTATGTGCCTCTCTCCCTCCTCCCTCTCGCTCTGTAGGTTTGCTGGACCTCCAGGGGACTATGTCTACTTGTTTGGCCACTTCCGCATGGAGGAGGTGGGTTCACTACAACACACACACACACACATGTGCACACAAACACACACACACTAATGCTGTTTGCGTGTGTGCATATTTTCTCCACAGTGTGCCCCACCAGGCTGTCTGATAGAGCTGTGTATCCAGCTTAGTATGATCATGTTGGGAAAACAACTCATCCAGAACAACGTGTTCGAGATTGTTATACCGTATGTACACACACACACACACACACACACACACACACACACACACACACACACACACACACACACACACACACACACACACACACACACACACACACACACACACACACACACACACACACACACACACACACACACACACACACACACACAGGTACTATCGCTTATATGTCAATTACAGTTTGGAGTAGTCTGAGAGGTAGCTTTAACGTTACCTAGCTCATATCTGTATATAGATTCCATAACGCTAATAGTTAGCTTTCTCATATCTATAAATGGTTTACATAGCAATTTTAACTTTAGTAGATAGTTATGTATTTACAGATATGAACTAGCTATCTTAAAATGGCTGAACGGCGACATTAAGAACGTACAGCTGGCGGGTTATACACTACTATCGGTAGCATACAACAGCAGCCTCTTGTAAGACACGGGGCCTATGCATATCTGTAAACAACAGCTGGTGCACGATATCTAAGGAAGTCTCAGGGTTTTGCTCGCCTGAGGTAGAGGATCTCATGATAAGTTATAGACCACAATATTTACCGAGAGAGATTTCATCTGTATTTTTTGTAGCTGTCTACATACCACCACAGACCGATGCTGGCACGAAGAACGCACTCAATGAGCTGTATAAGACCATAAGCAAACAGGACAACGCTCATCCAGAGGCGGCGCCCCTAGTGGACGGGGACTTTAATGCAGGGGAACTTAAATCAGTTTTACTTCATCTCTATCAGCATGTTAAATGTGCAACCAGAGGGGAAAAATCTAGACCTCCTTTACTCCACACACAGAGATGTGTACAAAGCTCTCCCTCGCCCTCCATTTGGCAAATCTGACCATTATTGTATCCTCCTGATTCTTGGTCTGAATACTGTCTGAATACTGTCTGAATACTGTCTGAATACTGTCTGAATACTGTCTGAATACTGTCTGAATACTGTCTGAATGCACTGTATAACTCATTTAATTCTCTCTCTGTCTCTATCACTTTCTCTCTCTGCAGTAAGCTAAAAAAAATGTACAGAACATACAAAGAGAAGGATAAAGGAGGAGAGGAAGATGAGGAGGAGGAGGAGACGAAGAGGCCTAAGCAACAGTGGGATAAAGACTTCTCTCTGGATCCCTATGAGGGGCTTAGCCCGGAATACATGGAGATGAGTGAGTCAAGCACGCGCACACACACACACACCCACACACACACACACCCCCACACACACACACACACACACACACACACACACACACACACACACACACACACACACACACACACACACACACACACACACACACACACACACACACACACACACACACACACACACACACACACACACACGCCCCCAAAGTGTACATGGAAAGTGAACAATTAACAAACAGTGTGTATGTGTGTGTGCAGTAATCCAGTATGGGTTTGTCACCATCTTCGTGGCATCGTTCCCTCTGGCTCCTCTCTTTGCTCTGCTCAACAATGTGATTGAGATCCGCCTCGACGCTGCCAAGTTCACCACAGAGATCCGTCGCCCAGATGCTGTGCGCTGCAAAGACATAGGTACTGACCACAACACAACCGCAATAAATACATCCACAACACAGCCACCTCAGCCACCTCAGAGTCAACTGCAAGACAATCATGACGTAACCACACATGAACCACAATCAAACAACTTCAAACTGTAACACAATCTCACATTCCTCATCTACTTTTCTGTCACATTCCTCCTCTCCTTCTCTCTCCTTCACATTACCCCTCTCCTTCTGTCTCTGTCACATTACCCCTCTCCTTCTGTCTCTTTCACATTACCCATCTCCTTCTGTCTCTTTCACATTACCCCTCTCCTTGTGTCTCTGTCACATTACCCCTCTCCTTCTGTCTCTGTCACATTACCCCTCTCCTTCTGTCTCTGTCACATTACCCCTCTCCTTCTGTCTCTGTCACATTACCCCTCTCCTTCTGTCTCTGTCACATTACCCCTCTCCTTCTGTCTCTGTCACATTACCCCTCTCCTTCTGTCTCTGTCACATTACCCCTCTCCTTCTGTCTCTGTCACATTACCCCTCTCCTTCTGTCTCTTTCACATTACCCCTCTCCTTCTGTCTCTGTCACATTACCCCTCTCCTTCTGTCTCTGTCACATTACCCCTCTCCTTCTGTCTCTGTCACATTACCCCTCTCCTTCTGTCTCTGTCACATTACCCCTCTCCTTCTGTCTCTGTCACATTACCCCTCTCCTTCTGTCTCTGTCACATTACCCCTCTCCTTGTGTCTCTGTCACATTACCCCTCTCCTTCTGTCTCTGTCACATTACCCCTCTCCTTCTGTCTCATTACCCCTCTCCTTCTGTCTCTGTCACATTCCTCCTCTCCTTTGGTCTCTGTCACATTCCTCCTCTCCTCCTCCTCCCCTCCTCCCTCTCCTCCCTCTCATCCTCTCCTTCTCTCCTTCTCTCCTCCTCTCCCTCTCATCTCTCCAGGAATTTGGTTCAACATTCTCATTGGAATCAGCAAGTTTTCTGTCATTACAAATGTAAGTCTCGTGCGTGAGTCTGTGTGTGTCTGCGCGTGTCTGTGTGTCTGTGTGTGTGTGTGTGTGTGTCTGTGTGTCTGTGTGTGTGTGTGTCTGTGTGTGTGTGTCTGTGTGTGTGTCTGTGTGTCTGTGCGCGTGTGTGCGTGTGTTTTTTGTAGATAATTCATTATTTTGATGAGATATCCTTCACTTTGTGTGTGTGTGTGTGTGTGTGTGTGTGTGTGTGTGTGTGTGTGTGTGTGTGTGTGTGTGTGTGTGTGTGTGTGTGTGTGTGTGTGTGTGTGTGTGTGTGTGTGTGTGTGTGTGTGTGTGTGTGTGTGTGTGTGTGTGTGTGTGTGTGTGTGTGTGACAGAGAGATTGATTGTAAATGTCTATTTCTTATTAAAACCTTTGTGATTGTAATGTTTACTGATGTTTCCCTTGTTTACTGTCTGTTCCATTTGTTTCTCATGCCAATAAATCCCTTTAGAGAGAGAGAGAGACCTGGTATTCAGCTTGTCAGACTGTTTGTTGCTCTCTTCTTCAGGCCTTTGTGATCTCGTTCACCTCTGACTTCATTCCTCGGACGGTGTACCAGTACATGTACAGTCAGACTGGCAGCATGCACGGATTCACAGAACACTCCCTGTCCTACTTTAACGTGTCCAACTTTGAGGCTGATTCCTCCCCCTCCTCTACACTATTTACTGGAGTCACCATATGCAGGTAACTATAACCTCTAATGCTGTTCTCTAACCCTGACTAATGCTGTTCTCTAACCCTGACCTCTAATGCTGTTCTCTAACCCTGACCTCTAATGCTGTTCTCTAACCCTGACCTCTAATGCTGTTCTCTAACCCTGACCTCTAATGCTGTTCTCTAACCCTGACCTAAATAAAAAATAAATAAATAAGCCATTTAGCAGACGCTTTTATCCAAAGCGACTTACAGTCATGTGTGCATACATTGTACGTATGGGTGGTCCCGGGAATCGAACCCACTACCCTGGTGTTACAAGCGCCATGCTCTACCAACTGAGCTACAGAAGGTAGAGAAGGTACAGAAGGACCTCTAATGCTGTTCTCTAACCCTGACTAATGCTGTTCTCTAACCCTGACCTCTAATGCTGTTCTCTAACCCTGACCTCTAATGCTGTTCTCTAACCCTGACCTCTAATGCTGTTCTCTAACCCTGACCTCTAATGTTGTTCTCTAACCCTGATCTCTAATGCTGTTCTCTAACCCTGACCTCTAATGCTGTTCTCTAACCCTGACCTCTAATGCTGTTCTCTAACCCTGACCTCTAATGCTGTTCTCTAACCCTGACCTCTAATGCTGTTCTCTAACCCTGACCTCTAATGCTGTTCTCTAACCCTGACCTCTAATGCTGTTCTCTAACCCTGACTAATGCTGTTCTCTAACCCTGACCTCTAATGCTGTTCTCTAACCCTGACCTCTAATGCTGTTCTCTAACCCTGACCTCTAATGCTGTTCTCTAACCCTGACCTCTAATGTTGTTCTCTAACCCTGATCTCTAATGCTGTTCTCTAACCCTGACCTCTAATGCTGTTCTCTAACCCTGACCTCTAATGCTGTTCTCTAACCCTGACCTCTAATGCTGTTCTCTAACCCTGACCTCTAATGCTGTTCTCTAACCCTGACCTCTAATGCTGTTCTCTAACCCTGACCTCTAATGCTGTTCTCTAACCCTGACCTCTAATGTTGTTCTCTAACCCTGATCTCTAATGCTGTTCTCTAACCCTGATCTCTAATGCTGTTCTCTAACCCTGACCTCTAATGCTGTTCTCTAACCCTGACCTCTAATGCTGTTCCCTGACCTCCAACGCTGTTCTCTAACCTTGACCGCTAATGCTGTTCTCTAACCCTGACCTCTAATGCTATTCTCTAACCCTGACCTCTAATGCTGTTCTCTAACCCTGATCTCTAATGCTGTTCTCTAACCCTGACCTCTAATGCTGTTCCCTGACCTCTAATGTTGTTCTCTAACCCTGACCTCTAATGCTGTTCTCTAACCCTGACCTCTAATGCTGTTCTCTAACCCTGACCTCTAATGTTGTTCTCTAACCCTGACCTCTAATGCTGTTCTCTAACCCTGCCCTCTAATGCTGTTCTCTAACCCTGACCTCTAATGCTGTTCTCTAACCCTGCCCTCTAATGCTGTTCTCTAACCCTGACCTCTAATGCTGTTCTCTAACCCTGCCCTCTAATGCTGTTCTCTAACCCTGACCTCTAATGCTGTTCTCTAACCCTGACCTCTAATGCTGTTCTCTAATGCTGTTCTCTAACCCTGATCTCTAATGCTGTTCTCTAACCCTGACCTCTAATGCTGTTCTCTAACCCTGACCTCTAATGCTGTTCTCTAACCCTGACCTCTAATGCTGTTCTCTAACCCTGACCTCTAATGCTGTTCTCTAACCCTGATCTCTAATGCTGTTCTCTAACCCTGACCTCTAATGCTGTTCTCTAACCCTGATCTCTAATGCTGTTCTCTAACCCTGACCTCTAATGCTGTTCTCTAACCCTGATCTCTAATGCTGTTCTCTAACCCTGACCTCTAATGCTGTTCTCTAACCCTGATCTCTAATGCTGTTCTCTAACCCTGACCTCTAATGCTGTTCTCTAACCCTGACCTCTAATGCTGTTCTCTAACCCTGATCTCTAATGCTGTTCTCTAACCCTGATCTCTAATGCTGTTCTCTAACCCTGACCTCTAATGCTGTTCTCTAACCCTGACCTCTAATGCTGTTCTCTAACCCTGACCTCTAATGCTGTTCCCTGACCTCTAACGCTGTTCTCTAACCCTGACCTCTAATGCTGTTCTCTAATGCTGTTCTCTAACCCTGATCTCTAATGCTGTTCTCTAACCCTGACCTCTAATGCTGTTCTCTAACCCTGACCTCTAATGCTGTTCTCTAACCCTGACCTCTAATGCTGTTCTCTAACCCTGACCTCTAATGCTGTTCTCTAACCCTGATCTCTAATGCTGTTCTCTAACCCTGATCTCTAATGCTGTTCTCTAACCCTGACCTCTAATGCTGTTCTCTAACCCTGACCTCTAATGCTGTTCTCTAACCCTGACCTCTAATGCTGTTCTCTAACCCTGACCTCTAATGCTGTTCTCTAACCCTGATCTCTAATGCTGTTCTCTAACCCTGATCTCTAATGCTGTTCTCTAACCCTGATCTCTAATGCTGTTCTCTAACCCTGATCTTTAATGCTGTTCTCTAACCCTGACCTCTAACCCTGATCTCTAATGCTGTTCTCTAACCCTGACCTCTAATGCTGTTCTCTAACCCTGACCTCTAATGCTGTTCTCTAACCCTGACCTCTAATGCTGTTCTCTAACCCTGACCTCTAACCCTGATCTCTAATGCTGTTCTCTAACCCTGACCTCTAATGCTGTTCTCTAACCCTGACCTCTAATGTCTCTGTCTCTCAGATATAAAGACTACAGGGATCCACCTTGGGGAGCTCAGCCCTACTCCTTCTCTAAACAGTACTGGTCTGTCCTGGCAGCTCGATTGGCCTTTGTCATCTTCTTTCAGGTACAGACCACTGCTAAACCCTGACCCTAACCCTTAACCCTAACCCCTGACCTCAGTATCAATCCAGCCCTGTATTCTGAGCCCAATCCCTGACTTCATCTTCAATCCAAAGCCTGTAACTTGAAAGTGGTGATAATGTAGAACCTTTCTGTTGAATAACCTGTTGTATCATAATGTAGAACCTTTCTGTTGAATAACCTGTTGTATCATAATGTAGAACCTTTCTGTTGAATAACCTGTTGTATCATAATGTAGAACCTTTCTGTTGAATAACCTGTTGTATCATAATGTAGAACCTTTTGTAATGATTACTCTGGGAGAACAGCGTGTAGATTCACTACTCTGGGATGACAGGGTGTAGATCCACTACTCTGGGATGACAGGGTGTAGATTCACTACTCTGGGAGAACAGGGTGTAGATTCACTACTCTGGGAGAACAGGGTGTAGATTCACTACTCTGGGAGAACAGGGTGTAGATTCACTACTCTGGGAGAACAGGGTGTAAATTCACTACTCGGGGAGAACAGGGTGTAGATTCACTACTCTGGGAGAACAGGGTGTAAATTCACTACTCTGGGAGAACAGGGTGTAGATTCACTACTCTGGGAGAACAGGGTGTAAATGGTCAAACAGGCAATGGTCAACCACAGGCAGGCAATGGTCAACCACAGGCAGGCAATGGTCAACCACAGGCAAGCAATGGTCAACCACGGGCAGGCAATCGTCAACCACAAGCAGGCAATGGTCAACCACAGGCAGGCAATGGTCAACCACAGGCAGGCAATCGTCAACCACAGGCAGGCAATGGTCAACCACAGGCAGGCAATGGTCAACCACAAGCAGGCAATGGTCAAACAAACAATGCCTCAACCATACAAACAGAAAGAACTGAACTAAAGAACACGAAGAAACAGGGCTACGTTCCAGAACACAAAGAAACAGGGCTACGTTCCAGAACACAAAGAAACAGGGCTACGTTCCAGAACACAAAGAAACAGGGCTACGTTCCAGAACACAAAGAAACAGGGCTACGTTCCAGAACACGAAGAAACAGGGCTACGTTCCAGAACACAAAGAAACAGGGCTACGTTCCAGAACACAAAGAAACAGGGCTACGTTCCAGAACACAAAGAAACAGGGCTACGTTCCAGAACACAAAGAAACAGGGCTGCGTTCCAGAACACAAAGAAACAGGGCTACGTTCCAGAACACAAAGAAACAGGGCTACGTTCCAGAACACAAAGAAACAGGGCTACGTTCCAGAACACAAAGAAACAGGGCTACGTTCCAGAACACAAAGAAACAGGGCTACGTTCCAGAACACAAAGAAACAGGGCTACGTTCCAGAACACAAAGAAACAGGGCTACGTTCCAGAACACAAAGAAACAGGGCTACGTTCCAGAACACAAAGAAACAGGGCTACGTTCCAGAACACAAAGAAACAGGGCTACGTTCCAGAACACAAAGAAACAGGGCTACGTTCCAGAACACAAAGAAACAGGGCTACGTTCCAGAACACAAAGAAACAGGGCTACGTTCCAGAACACAAAGAAACAGGGCTACGTTCCAGAACACAAAGAAACAGGGCTACGTTCCAGAACACAAAGAAACAGGGCTACGTTCCAGAACACAAAGAAACAGGGCTACGTTCCAGAACACAAAGAAACAGGGCTACGTTCCAGAACACAAAGAAACAGGGCTACGTTCCAGAACACAAAGAAACAGGGCTACGTTCCAGAACACAAAGAAACAGGGCTACGTTCCAGAACACAAAAACTACGTTCCAGAACACAAAGAAACAGGGCTACGTTCCAGAACACAAAGAAACAGGGCTACGTTCCAGAACACAAAGAAACAGGGCTACGTTCCAGAACACAAAGAAACAGGGCTACATTCCAGAACACAAAGAAACAGGGCTACGTTCCAGAACACAAAGAAACAGGGCTACGTTTCAGAACACAAAGAAACAGGGCTACGTTCCAGAACACAAAGAAACAGGGCTACGTTCCAGAACACAAAGAAACAGGGCTACGTTCCAGAACACAAAGAAACAGGGCTACGTTCCAGAACACAAAGAAACAGGGCTACGTTCCAGAACACAAAGAAACAGGGCTACGTTCCAGAACACAAAGAAACAGGGCTACGTTCCAGAACACAAAGAAACAGGGCTACGTTCCAGAACACAAAAAAACAGGGCTACGTTCCAGAACACAAAGAAACAGGGCTACGTTCCAGAACACAAAGAAACAGGGCTGAAACGTTCCAGAACACAAGGAAACAGGGCTGCGTTCCAGAACACAAGGAAACAGGGCTACGTTCCAGAACACAAGGAAACAGGGCTACGTTCCAGAACACAAAGAAACAGGGCTACGTTCCAGAACACAAAGAAACAGGGCTTACGTTCCAGAACACAAGGAAACAGGGCTGCGTTCCAGAACACAAGGAAACAGGGCTACGTTCCAGAACACAAGGAAACAGGGCTACGTTCCAGAACACAAGGAAACAGGGCTACGTTCCAGAACAATAAGAAACAGGGCTACGTTCCAGAACACAAAGAAACAGGGCTGCGTTCCAGAACACAAGGAAACAGGGCTGCGTTCCAGAACACAAGGAAACAGGGCTACGTTCCAGAACACAAAGAAACAGGGCTGCGTTCCAGAACACAAAGAAACAGGGCTACGTTCCAGAACACAAAGAAACAGGGCTGCGTTCCAGAACACAAAGAAACAGGGCTACGTTCCAGAACACAAAGAAACAGGGCTACGTTCCAGAACACAAAGAAACAGGGCTACGTTCCAGAACACAAAAAAACAGGGCTACGTTCCAGAACAATAAGAAACAGGGCTACGTTCCAGAACACAAAGAAACAGGGCTGCGTTCCAGAACACAAAGAAACAGGGCTGCGTTCCAGAACACAAGGAAACAGGGCTGCGTTCCAGAACACAAGGAAACAGGGCTACGTTCCAGAACACAAGGAAACAGGGCTATGTTCCAGAACACAAAGAAACAGGGCTACGTTCCAGAACACAAAGAAACAGGGCTACGTTCCAGAACACAAGGAAACAGGGCTGCGTTCCAGAACACAAGGAAACAGGGCTACGTTCCAGAACACAAGGAAACAGGGCTACGTTCCAGAACAATAAGAAACAGGGCTACGTTCCAGAACACAAAGAAACAGGGCTGCATTCCAGAACACAAGGAAACAGGGCTGCGTTCCAGAACACAAGGAAACAGGGCTACGTTCCAGAACACAAGGAAACAGGGCTACGTTCCAGAACACAAAGAAACAGGGCTGCGTTCCAGAACACAAAGAAACAGGGCTACGTTCCAGAACACAAAGAAACAGGGCTGCGTTCCAGAACACAAAGAAACAGGGCTACGTTCCAGAACACAAAGAAACAACCTATCTGTTGTATCTACCTTTCTGTTGTATCTAATGTAGAACCTTTCTGTTGGATCTAATGTAGAACCTTTCTGTTGGATCTAATGTAGAACCTTTCTGTTGTATTTCATGTAGAACCTTTCTGTTGCATTTCATGTAGAACCTTTCTGTTGGATATAATGTAGAACCTTTCTGTTGTATTTCATGTAGAACCTTTCTGTTGTATCTAATGTAGAACCTTTCTGTTGTATCTAATGTAGAACCTTTCTGTTGGATATAATGTAAAACCTTTCTGTTGGATATAATGTAGAACCTTTCTGTTGTATTTCATGTAGAACCTTTCTGTTGTATTTCATATAGAACCTTTCTGTTGTATTTCATATAGAACCTTTCTGTTGTATCTAATGTAGAAACTTTCTGTTGGATATAATGTAGAACCTTTCTGTTGGATATAATGTAGAACCTTTCTGTTGGATATAATGTAGAACCTTTCTGTTGGATCTAATGTAGAACCTTTCTGTTGTATTTCATGAAGAACTTATGGTAATGGATCTAATGTAGACTCTTTCTGTTGTAGAACCTGGCGATGTTCCTGAGCATGCTGGTGGCCTGGTTGATCCCAGACGTTCCTCGTTCTCTTAAAGAACAGGTCAGGAAAGAGAACATGTTGCTGATGGAGTTCCTTGTTCAGGATGAACAGGAGGCCCTACGCTCCAGACTTCCACACCGCTCCCCCACACGACAACCTGCACAAACACATAACACACACTCACACATTGACATAGTGGTGGAGGGGTCAGTGGGAGAAGAGGGGGCGGAGGAGGAGAAGATGGACAGATCAGGACAAACCCAGACCCAGAGCCCAGATAGCACTGACCCAGCAGAAGGAGGAGAAGGAGGGGGAAAAGATGGGAGAGGAGAAGAGGGGAAAGAAGAAGGGTCAGAAGAGCAGAGTGAAGGAGTGGGAGAAGACTGGAGAGAAGGAGCAGAAGGAGACAGAGGAGGAGAAGGGCCAGACCAGGAGGAAGTCTCCGTTGTGGATCTGGACTCTGTTATGGACCAGCTGAATCTGTCAGGTAATAACACTAACCCCTAATCCCTAGTTACCAGCTGTATCTGTCAAGGTAATAACACTAACCCTTAACCCCTAGTCACCTACTGAATCTGTCAGGTAATAACACTAACCCTTAACCCCTAGTCACCTACTGAATCTGTCAGGTAATAACACTAACCCCTAATCCCTAGTTACCAGCTGAATCTGTCAGGTAATAACACTAACCCCTAATCCCTAGTTACCTACTGAATCTGTCAGGTAATAACACTAAACCCTGACCTTTAACCCCTAGTTACCTGCTGAATCTGTCAGGTAATAACACTAACCCCTAATCCCTAGTTACCTGATGTATCTGTCAGGTAATAACACTAACCCCTAATCCCTAGTTACCTGCTGTATCTGTCAAGGTAATAACACTAACCCTTAACCCCTAGTTACCTACTGAATCTGTCAGGTAATAACACTAACCCCTAATCCCTAGTTACCAGCTGAATCTGTCAGGTAATAACACTAACCCCTAATCCCTAGTTACCAGCTGAATCTGTCAGGTAATAACACTAACCCCTAATCCCTAGTTACCAGCTGAATCTGTCAGGTAATAACACTAACCCCTAATCCCTAGTTACCTGCTGAATCTGTCAGGTAATAACACTAACCCCTAATCCCTAGTTACCAGCTGAATCTGTCAGGTAATAACACTAACCCCTAATCCCTAGTTACCTACTGAATCTGTCAGGTAATAACACTAACCCCTAATCCCTAGTTACCAGCTGAATCTGTCAGGTAATAACACTAACCCCTAATCCCTAGTTACCAGCTGAATCTGTCAGGTAATAACACTAACCCCTAATCCCTAGTTACCAGCTGAATCTGTCAGGTAATAACACTAACCCCTAATCCCTAGTTACCAGCTGAATCTGTCAGGTAATAACACTAACCCCTAATCCCTAGTTACCTACTGAATCTGTCAGGTAATAACACTAAACCCTGACCTTTAACCCCTAGTTACCTGCTGAATCTGTCAGGTAATAACACTAACCCCTAATCCCTAGTTACCTGATGTATCTGTCAGGTAATAACACTAACCCCTAATCCCTAGTTACCTGCTGTATCTGTCAAGGTAATAACACTAACCCTTAACCCCTAGTTACCTACTGAATCTGTCAGGTAATAACACTAACCCCTAATCCCTAGTTACCAGCTGAATCTGTCAGGTAATAACACTAACCCCTAATCCCTAGTTACCAGCTGAATCTGTCAGGTAATAACACTAACCCCTAATCCCTAGTTACCAGCTGAATCTGTCAGGTAATAACACTAACCCCTAATCCCTAGTTACCTACTGAATCTGTCAGGTAATAACACTAAACCCTGACCTTTAACCCCTAGTTACCTGCTGAATCTGTCAGGTAATAACACTAAACCCTGACCTTTAACCCCTAGTTACCTGCTGAATCTGTCAGGTAATAACACTAAACCCTGACCCTTAACCTCTAGTTACCTGCTGAATCTGTCAGGTAATACCACTAACCCCTGACCCTTAACCCCTAGTTACCTGCTGAATCTGTCAGGTAATAACACTAAACCCTGACCCCTAATCCCTAGTTACCTGCTATGTCTGTCAGGTAATACCACTAACCCCTGACCCTTAACCCCTAGTTACCTGCTGAATCTGTCAGGTAATAACACTAACCCCTGACCCCTAATCCCTAGTTACCTGCTGTGTCTGTCAGGTAATACCACTAACCCCTGACCCCTAATCCCTAGTTACCTGCTGTGTCTGTCAGGTAATACCACTAACCCCTGACCCCTAATCCCTAGTTACCTGCTGTGTCTGTCAGGTAATACCACTAACCCCTGACCCCTAATCCCTAGTTACCTGCTGTGTCTGTCAGGTAATACCACTAACCCATGACCCCTAATCCCTAGTTACCTGCTATGTCTGTCAGGTAATACCACTAACCCCTGACCCTTAACCCCTAGTTACCTGCTGAATCTGTCAGGTAATAACACTAACCCCTAACCCCTAGTTACCTGCTGAATCTTTCAAGTAATAACACTAACCCCTGACCCCTAATCCCTAGTTACCTGCTGTGTCTGTCAGGTATTACCACTGACCCCTAATCCCTAGTTACCTGCTGAATCTTTCAAGTAATAACACTAACCCCTGACCCCTAATCCCTAGTTACCTGCTGAATCTGTCAGGTAATAACACTAACCCCTGACCCCTAATCCCTAGTTACCTGCTGTGTCTGTCAGGTATTACCACTGACCCCTAATCCCTAGTTACCTGCTGAATCTTTCAAGTAATAACACTAACCCCTGACCCCTAATCCCTAGTTACCTGCTGAATCTGTCAGGTAATACCACTAACCCCTGACCCCTAATCCCTAGTTACCTGCGGAATCTGTCAGGTAATAACACTAACCCCTGACCCCTAATCCCTAGTTACCTGCTGAATCTGTCAAGGTAATACCACTAACCCCTGACCCCTAATCCCTAGTTACCTGCTGTGTCTGTCAGGTATTACCACTGACCCCTAATCCCTAGTTACCTGCTGAATCTTTCAAGGTAATACCACTAACCCCTGACCCCTAATCCCTAGTTACCTGCTGTGTCTGTCAGGTAATAAATCAAATCAAATCAAATCAAATCAAATTTTATTTGTCACTAATAATCCCTAGTTACTGTATCTGTCAAGGTTAGTTACCTACTGAATCTGTCAGGTAATAACACTAACCCCTAATCCTAGTTACCAGCTGAATCTGTCAGGTAATAACACTAACCCCTAATCCTAGTTACCAGCTGAATCTGTCAGGTAATAACACTAACCCTAATCCCTAGTTACCAGCTGAATCTGTCAGGTAATAACACTAACCCCTAATCCCTAGTTACCTACTGAATCTGTCAGGTAATAACACTAAACCCTGACCTTTAACCCCTAGTTACCTGCTGAATCTGTCAGGTAATAACACTAAACCCTGACCTTTAACCCCTAGTTACCTGCTGAATCTGTCAGGTAGGGGACTAAACCCTGACCCTTAACCTCTAGTTACCTGCTGAAACAGGTAATACCAGTAACCCCTGACCCTTAACCCCTAGTTACCTGCTGAATCTGTCAGGTAATAACACTAAACCCTGACCCCTAATCCCTAGTTACCTGCTATGTCTGTCAGGTAATACCACTAACCCCTGACCCTTAACCCCTAGTTACCTGCTGAATCTGTCAGGTAATAACACTAACCTGACCCCTAATCCCTAGTTACCTGCTGAGTCAGGTAATACCACTAACCCCTGACCCCTAATCCCTAGTTAAACAAAGTGGCATAAGTTAATCCCTAGTTACCTGCTGGCTAGTGATAACCCCTGATAATCCCTAGTTACCTGCTGTGTCTGTCAGGTAATACTAACCCATGACCCCTAATGTTAGTCTGTCAGGTAATGTTGTAAGTTACCTGCTGAATCTACAGTAATAATAACCCCTAACAGTTATGCTGAATCTTTCAAGTAATAACACTAACCCCTGACCCCTAATCCCTAGTTACCTGCTGTGTCTGTCAGGTATTACCACTGACCCCTAATCCCTAGTTACCTGCTGAATCTTTCAAGTAATAACACTAACCCCTGACCCCTAATCCCTAGTTACCTGCTGAATCTGTCAGGTAATACCACTAACCCCTGACCCCTAATCCCTAGTTACCTGCTGTGTCTGTCATATTACCACTGACCCCTAAGGTAGTTACCTGCTGAATCTTTAGTAAGTGACCCCTAATCCCTAGTTACCTGCTGAATCTGTCAGGTAATACCATAACCCCTGGTAATCCCTAGTTATGCGGAACAGGTAATAACACTAACCCCTGACCCCTAATCCCTAGTTACCTGCTGAATCTGTCAGGTAATACCACTAACCCCTAATCCCTAGTTACCTGCTGAATCTGTCAGGTAATAACACTAAACCCCTGACCCCTAATCCCTAGTTACCTGCGGAATCTGTCAGGTAATACCACTAACCCCTAATCCCTAGTTACCTGCTGAATCTGTCAGGTAATACCACTAACCCCTAATCCCTAACCTGCTGAATCTGTCAGGTAATACCACTAACCCCTAATCCTTAGTTACCTGCTGAATCTGTCAGGTATCTATGACGAGCATGTTTTCTAGTTTCATCTTCTTAAAACACTCATTGGTTTCAAATCTATACTCTTAGGAAAAAAGGGTTCCAAAAGGGTTCTACTCCTGTCTCCATAGGATAATCATGTTTGGTTCCATTCAGAGCCCTTTTTGGTTCCAGGTAGAATCCCTTTGGGTTCCATGTAGAACCCTCTGTAGAAAAGGTTCAACATGGAATCAAAAGGGATTCTATCTGGAATCAAAAGGGATTCTATCTGGAATCAAAAATGGTTCTTCAAATGGTTCTCCTATGGGGAAAGCCAAAAAACCCTTTTAGGTTCTTGATAGCACCTTTTTTTCTAAGAGTCTATCCTTTACTTTTCTCTTCACTTGTGTTAATATGTCTATGTTGTTGTACAGTGTGACTTAAATACAGTTGGATTTGATTTGCTGCAGACCCAGAACCGTCCCAGAGCCTAGCTGACATGGATCTGCCTGTCTCTGGAGCTGCCCCACTGGAGCAGGAGGACGAGCCACCAGGCCCAGACAGCCCGCCAGCTGCCCCAGTAGGGGACACAGCCTCCCCCGAGACACCCCTGGCCAAGACCCACCCAGCAAGCCTGAAGGCTGCAGACAGCATGCTGTTCTCCAGAGGCCCTCCCCTCATAGATTCAGCATACTCCAGGACCAAGGGCCGCTGCTCCACCCTGCCTCCCAAACAGAGAGGGCCTGAGCCAGGGCACAGCCGGCCCCGACCCAGCCACTCAACCAGCCTCACGAAGTTCCACCTTCCACCTCTACATCCTCTGGCCCCCTCACCTTCCCCTACAAACACCCCTCAGTCACCCCCTCCCAAGCCCCTCCCCCACCCTCCCAAGCCCCTGTCTCACAATGAACTGTTCATGCTGAAGGGGCCTCCCAGAAGAGAACCAGGAGGCTCCAGTGCTAAGGGGCGCTGCTCCACTCTGCCTGCCCGCCAGCGAGGTCCGGAGGCTGGGGAGAGCTCGTCCAGACCGAGCCATTCTTCCAGCTTCACCCGGCAGGAAGACCGTATCCCCCCATCCCCCAGTGAACTAAAACAAGACACCCCGGTGTGAGGAGAGGGGAAATAGAGGGGGAGGATTAGAGAGGGAGTCTCATCATCAGAGAAATTGATCCATCCATCTCTTCGTCTTCATCCACCTTCATCCACCATCCATCCATCTCATATGACAGCTCAGATGCAACACTGACTTGGTTGTAGAAACCAAATTGACCTGTTCTTCTTCTAACGCATCAGTTAATGGCTCAGGTCGATTCACTGGGTTTATAAAGGAGAATGAAGCAGAATAAACCAGGATAAAAGAGAGTAGAGGAGAATAAAGGATAATAAAATGTATTAAAGGATAATAAAGGAAAATAAATCAAGATAAAGAAAAATAAAGGAGAATAAAATAGAATGAAGGAGAATAAACAAGAATAATGGGGAATAAAGGAAAATATAATTAGAATAAATTAGAATAAAGTATAATAAACCAGGACAAATGAGAATGAAGGAGATTATAAACTGGGTGGTTCGAGCCCTGAATGCTGATTGGCTGACAGCCGTGGTATATCAGACCGTATACTACGGGTATGACAAAACATACATTTTTACAGCTCTAATTACGTTGGTAACCAGTTTATAATAGCAACAAGGCACCTCAGGGGTTTGTGGTATGTGGCCAATATACCACGGCTAAGGGCTGTATTCAGGCACTCCTAGTTGCGTCGTGCAAAAGAACAGCCCTTAGCTGTGGTATATTGGCCATATACCACACCTCAGTGTGTATTATTGCTTAAATATACCGGGACAAAGGAGAATAAACCACAACAAAAAATAATAAAGGAGAACAAACCAGGATAAAGGAGACCAAACCAGGATAAAGGAGAATAAAGGAGAACAAACCAGGATAAAGGAGAATAAAGGAGAACAAACCAGGATAAAGGAGAATGAAGGAGACCAAACCAGGATAAAGGAGAATAAACCAGGATAAAGGAGAATAAAGGAGACCAAACCAGGATAAAGGAGAATAAAGGAGAACAAACCAGGATAAAGGAGAATAAAGGAGAACAAACCAGGATAAAGGAGAATGAAGGAGACCAAACCAGGATAAAGGAGAATAAACCAGGATAAAGGAGAATAAAGGAGACCAAACCAGGATAAAGGAGAATAAAGGAGAACAAACCAGGATGAAGGAGAATAAAGGAGACCAAACCAGGATAAAGGAGAATAAACCAGGATAAAGGAGAATAAACCAGAACAAACCAGGATAAAGGAGAATAAACCAGGATAAAGGAGAATAAAGGAGACCAAACCAGGATAAAGGAGAATAAAGGAGAACGAACCAGGATAAAGGAGAATAAAGGAGACCAAACCAGGATAAAGGAGAATAAAGGAGAACGAACCAGGATAAAGGAGAATGAAGGAGAACAAACCAGGATAAAGGAGAATAAAGGAGACCAAACCAGGATAAAGGAGAATAAAGGAGAACGAACCAGGATAAAGGAGAATGAAGGAGAACGAACCAGGATAAAGGAGAATAAACCAGAACAAACCAGGATAAAGGAGAATAAAGGAGAACGAACCAGGATAAAGGAGAATAAAGGAGAACGAACCAGGATAAAGGAGAATAAAGGAGAACAAACCAGGATAAAGGAGCATAAAGGAGAACAAACCAGGATAAAGGAGAATAAAGGAGAACAAACCAGGATAAAGGAGAATAAAGGAGAACAAACCAGGATAAGGGAGGATAAACCAGAACAAACCAGGATAAAGGAGAATAAAGTACATTAAAGGAGATTAAACCAGGATAAATGAGAATAAAGTACATTAAAGTATAATAAAGGAGATTAAAGGATAATAAAAGAGAAAAACCCAGGACAATGGAAAAATGAGAATAAAGGATGCACAAATCCAGGATAACTGAGAATAAACCAGAACAAATGAGACTAAACAAGGATAAATGTGTAAGAGGTGCGTAACGGGCTGCAGGGAAGTCAGGCGCAGGAGAGCAGAACTGGGTAATAACCGGAGCAGTTTAATGAGGAAAAACCGACTAAATAACCTGTCGCAAACCAGTCTAATGCACACACATTTTACAACAAACAATTCCACACACGTACATAGGGGAACAGAGGCTACTATACATGTCACGTAATGAGGGAATGTAAACCAGGTGTGTGGGAAAACAAAACAAGACAAAACAAATGGAAAATTAAAGGTGGATCGGCGATGGTTAGAAGACCAGTGACGTCGACCGCCGAACGCCACCCGAACAAGGAGAGGAACCGACTTCGGCGGAAGTCGTGACAAAATGAGAATAAAGGAGAATAAACCAGGATAAAGGAAAATAAATTAGGCTAAATGAGAATAAAGGAGAATAAAGGACAACAGGTTTTGGTGATTCTGAGACAACAGTTCGTTATCAATAAAATGTCACAATATAATTTGATTTTTGCTGCTGGGGGGCAAGGAGATCCACAGCTCTGCTAAAACCATTGACAACTATATGCTGTTTTCAAGGGATTGTTAAATAAATGTTCACTATTATTCCCCATTTAGCTCCATCAGAGTTTTACAGCAATCGGTAAACATCAATTGATCATGTTTTTTCAGCTATGTGAAGGTAGCCAGATTCATTTGGTATGTAGCTAGCTAGCTAAAGCAGACAACGTGTCATTTAGCCTGCTTCATCAGAGATCAGGGTTTTGGAAAGAGTTTTACATTGTCAGTCGGACTACTGTCATCACCACTATAGATGTCAAGCAAATGAAACAATATTTGGATTTAGCCAACTAGTTTATCCCCTGAAAGTTGGCTTGTTAGCTAGCCATATTGCTGTGATCTGTTGTTAGCTAGCCATATTGCTGTGATCTGTTGTTAGCTAGCCATATTGCTGTGATCTGTTGTTAGCTAGCCATATTGCTGTGATCTGTTGTTAGCTAGCTAGCCAATTTGACATGGTCCATAAATATCATGTCTGTCAGCAGCAATTGGGATTAAACACTCTTAAAAACAATGTTGAAAAGGGGATAATGTTAGCTAAGTCTGCTAAGTAGGCCTACGTTGGTTGGAGAAAAAAGTACACTAGGTCTACTTACCACTATGTTTAGACAAATGTACAAAGTTTCTACCGGTAGCTAGAAAAGTAAACAGTATCAGCTAACAGTAACGTTACATTGGCATGTGGGCCCTTCTGCTGCTTGACAGCCAGACCCCACAAAGGATGGGAAATGAACCTTAACCACTCATACTTGTCAGGTATAGTTACATTATATCACGCAAATATTCAATTAATGGTGGTCAATATTGAGAGATATCGTGAGGCTACCCTGACGTAGCTAAACTTACATGATCAATTGATGTTTAATGATCATTAAAAACATGCAGATACTTGCTGTATAACTCTGATAGAGCTAAGTGTGCTAAATTGTTTTGCATGGAATAGTCTGAAATGTGTAGATCTGACTATGCTCTTCAAGAGGTGATGATATTACAACCAAATAGTTAACATTCCAATAACAATCCCTTGCAAACGGCACACAGTTGTCAATGGTTTTAGTGGACCTTGCTCCCTCAGCAGGCAAATCGAACGCTCTGCACCTTATTGGGACATTTTGTTGATAACGACCTTTAAGGCCTCAGACCGAGAATGTCCCAGTGTTCTAACTCTCTCAGCCACTAAGAAGACACTGCTGTCGCTCACACTGTATTGTTATTGCCAGACGGAACTGGACCAAACCGGGCTGAACTGGACCAGACCAAACAAGACCACACCAGACAGAGCCAGCTCCCCTCCCCCAGAAGAGACAGGGCCAATCTGAAATGGCACCCTGTTCCCTATCAGGCTCTGGCCAAAATAACTACACTATATAGGGGAATAGGGTGCCATCTACTCCCAGTAGACCCTCTATTTAGTATTTAGATCAACAGTAATAACAGAGCTATGCTTGTAGATTTATTATATTACAACTGTGACATTTTGATAATATGAAAATCATTTACTTTTGTTCATAAGAAAAAAATCTATTAAAAAACAAACATTTTTGTTGTGAGTTTTCTCTTGTCAACAACCAATGTCCAGTACTGGTATGGCTTTTGATTATATCTGACAACCAGTGTTGGGGAAGATACTCTGAAAATGTGGTTTACCAAACTACCAATTATGCCACACTAGAAGAAGTAGCTACACTAAAGCTACCCTTAAGAAAAATATTGTTTACTTAACTGAAGTTACTTTGAAAAAGCAGTTCACTATATACAAACTACTTTGTAAAAATGTATCATATGAAATATCGGAGACTACAAATTATAAGAATGGATCACTCTGGAGTCAGAATGTGTAATTCAGCCGATAAACAAAAATGGTGTTTCAAGTGAAAATAAGGAAGGTCTGATGCCAAAACAGAAAGGAAATGATCGCTTCCTTCACCCATATTTTCCTTTCTTTTTACAGAAAAAGTAGTGTGCTATTCCAGTAGTTATCTACACCACTACATGGAAAAAAAAAATAAACTACCGGTAACACCAGCAATATTTCTTTACTTAGTCCAACTACGACCAAGCTACTGGAAAATGTAGTCATATTATTCGCTGAATTACATAGTTCCACACTCCCCAACACTTCTGACAACTGTCTTTTAAAAGAGAACAAGTATAGTTCATCCTGACACCTTCCATGTCTTCCAAATGTTGCTAAACGGGAGGTGAGGGAACACTGAGTGTTTTTGATGTATTTGTGTCTCTTTTACTGTAAATGTAATGTGTAACGTCACCACATAGACAAGTCAACCACCGCTGGTGCTCCAGGATCTCCCGGTGAGAGTCCACCCCCTGGTGGACAACAGCGGAACTGTCCGCGCATTACAGTTACCGTGGAGACCACTCAACAAAGCTTGTCTAGTTGTTTTGGTTGGAGAACTTGGCGAGCTAGAGGATAAATACTAGCCAGTTACCTAGCTAATTTACAACAAGTACACAAACATAACGAGCATCTGCACCCACCATGGCTCACGTTAGGACATACAGACCCGACGTCCGTGTTGGAAACTGGAGGGAGGACGTTACATTGGAGGAGGTGAGTCTGTCTCCAGAAGAGCACAGTTGCTACAGGCATGGCCAGCTAATTAAAGAATGATGCCCGGTGTTGGAAGTATATATTGGCACGGGTATATATATTTATATATTGGCACAATGTGAAGTTGGCGTTAAAGCAATATTAGTTGGTGCTTAGATATTCGACATACTACTTATTATTATTATTCCAGCGCCTCCTACAGCCTTTATACTAGAAACGCCATTCCAACTTCAGAAGGTGCGGAATGGTTTGGATCGAGTTGCTTGTTTTCAACTTTTCGATGTGTGGTATAGGTTTATGATGTGTGGTATAGGTTTATGATGTGTGGTATAGGTTTATGATGTGTGGTATAGGTTTTATGATGTGTGGTATAGGTTATATGATTTGTGGTATAGGTTATATGATGTGTGGTATAGGTTTATGATGTGTGGTATAGGTTTATGATGTGTGGTATAGGTTTATCAAATCAAATCAATTTTTATTTGTCACATACACATGGTTAGCAGATGTTAATGCGAGTGTAGCGAAATGCTTGTGCTTCTAGTTCCGACAATGCAGTGATAACCAACAAGTAATCTAACTAACAATTCCAAAACTACTGTCTTATACACAGTGTAAGGGGATAAGGAACATGTACATAAGGATATATGAATGAGTGATGGTACAGAGCAGCATACAGTAGATGGTATCGAGTACAGTATATACATATGAGATGAGTGTGTAGACAAAGTAAACAAAGTGGCATAGTTAAAGTGGCTAGTGATACATGTGTTACATAAGGATGCAGTCGATGATGTAGAGTACAGTATATACATATGCATATGAGATGAATAATGTAGGGTAAGTAACATTATATAAGGTAGCATTGTTTAAAGTGGCTAGTGATATATTTACATCATTTCCCATCAATTCCCATTATTAAAATGGCTGGAGTTGGGTCAGTGTCAATGACAGTGTGTTGGCAGCAGCCACTCAGTGTTAGTGGTGGCTGTTTAACAGTCTGATGGCCTTGAGATAGAAGCTGTTTTTCAGTCTCTCGGTCCCAGCTTTGATGCACCTGTACTGACCTCGCCTTCTGGATGATAGCGGGGTGAACAGGCAGTGGTTCGGGTGGTTGATGTCCTTGATGATCTTTATGGCCTTCCTGTAACAACGGGTGGTGTAGGTGTCCTGGAGGGCAGGTAGTTTGCCCCCGGTGATGCGTTGTGCAGACCTCACTACCCTCTGGAGAGCCTTACGGTTGAGGGCGGAGCAGTTGCCGTACCAGGCGGTGATACAGCCCGCCAGGATGCTCTCGATTGTGCATCTGTAGAAGTTTGTGAGTGCTTTTGGTGACAAGCCAAATTTCTTCAGCCTCCTGAGGTTGAATAGGCGCTGCTGCGCCTTCTTCACGATGCTGTCAGTGTGAGTGGACCAATTCAGTTTGTCTGTGATGTGTATGCCGAGGAACTTAAAACTAGCTACCCTCTCCACTACTGTTCCATCGATGTGGATAGGGGGGTGTTCCCTCTGCTGTTTCCTGAAGTCCACAATCATCTCCTTAGTTTTGTTGACGTTGAGTGTGAGGTTATTTTCCTGACACCACACTCCGAGGGCCCTCACCTCCTCCCTGTAGGCCGTCTCGTCGTTGTTGGTAATCAAGCCTACCACTGTTGTGTCGTCCGCAAACTTGATGATTGAGTTGGAGGCGTGCGTGGCCACGCAGTCGTGGGTGAACAGGGAGTACAGGAGAGGGCTCAGAACGCACCCTTGTGGGGCCCCCGTGTTGAGGATCAGCGGGGAGGAGATGTAGAATGTATGCACACATGACTGTAAGTCGCTTTGGATAAAAGTGTCTGCTAAATGGCATATATTATTATTATATATTATGTTGTTGCCTACCCTCACCACCTGGGGGCGGCCCGTCAGGAAGTCCAGTACCCAGTTGCACAGGGCGGGGTCGAGACCCAGGGTCTCGAGCTTGATGACGAGCTTGGAGGGTACTATGGTGTTGAATGCCGAGCTGTAGTCGATGAACAGCATTCTCACATAGGTATTCCTCTTGTCCAGGTGGGTTAGGGCAGTGTGCAGTGTGGTTGAGATTGCATCGTCTGTGGACCTATTTGGGCGGTAAGCAAATTGGAGTGGGTCTAGGGTGTCAGGTAGGGTGGAGGTGATATGGTCCTTGACTAGTCTCTCAAAGCACTTCATGATGACGGAAGTGAGTGCTACGGGGCGGTAGTCGTTTAGCTCAGTTACCTTAGCTTTCTTGGGAACAGGAACAATGGTGGCCCTCTTGAAGCATGTGGGAACAGCAGACTGGTATAGGGATTGATTGAATATGTCCGTAAACACACCGGCCAGCTGGTCTGCGCATGCTCTGAGGGCGCGGCTGGGGATGCCGTCTGGGCCTGCAGCCTTGCGAGGGTTAACACGTTTAAATGTCTTACTCACCTCGGCTGCAGTGAAGGAGAGACCGCATGTTTCCGTTGCAGGCCGTGTCAGTGGCACTGTATTGTCCTCAAAGCGGGCAAAAAAGTTATTTAGTCTGCCTGGGAGCAAGACATCCTGGTCCGTGACTGGGCTGGATTTCATCTTGTAGTCCGTGATTGACTGTAGACCCTGCCACATGCCTCTTGTGTCTGAGCCATTGAATTGAGATTCCACTTTGTCTCTGTACTGACGCTTAGCTTGTTTAATAGCCTTACGGAGGGAATAGCTGCACTGTTTGTATTCAGTCATGTTGCCAGACACCTTGCCCTGATTAAAAGCAGTGGTTCGCGCTTTCAGTTTCACGCGAATGCTGCCATCAATCCACGGTTTCTGGTTAGGGAATGTTTTTATCGTTGCTATGGGAACGACATCTTCGACGCACGTTCTAATGAACTGATGATGTGTGGTATTGGTTTATGATGTGTGGTATAGGTTTTATGATGTGTGGTATAGGTTTATGATGTGTGGTATAGGTTTATGATGTGTGGTATAGGATTATGATGTGTGGTATAGGTTTATGATGTGTGGTATAGGATTATGATGTGTGGTATAGGTTTATGATGCATGGTATAGGATTATGATGTGTGGTATAGGTTATATGATGTGTGGTATAGGTTTATGATGTGTGGTATAGGTTTATGATGCATGGTATAGGATTATGATGTGTGGTATAGGTTTATGATGTGTGGTATAGGTTTATGATGTGTGGTATAGGTTTTATGATGTGTGGTATAGGTTTATGATGTGTGGTATAGGTTATATGATGTGTGGTATAGGTTTGATGTGTGGTATAGGTTTGATGTGTGGTGTAGGATTTATGATGTGTGGTATAGGTTTATGATGTGTGGTATAGATTTATGATGTGTGGTATAGGATTTATGATGTGTGGTATAGGATTTATGATGTGTGGTATAGATTTATGATGTGTGGTATAGGTTTATGATGTGTGGTATAGGTTATATGATGTGGTATGGTTATATGATAGGTTATATGATGTGTATAGGTATATGATGTGTGGTATAGGTTTATGATGCATGGTATAGGTTTTATGATGTGTGGTATAGGTTTATGATGTGTGGTATAGGATTATGATGTGTGGTATAGGTTTTATGATGTGTGGTATAGGTTTATGATGTGTGGTATAGGTTTATGATGTGTGGTATAGGTTTATGATGTGTGGTATAGATTTATGATGTGTGGTATAGGATTATGATGTGTGGTATAGGTTTATGATGTGTGGTATAGGTTTTATGATGTGTGGTATAGGTTTATGATGTGTGGTATAGATTTATGATGTGTGGTATAGGTTTTATGATGTGTGGTATAGGATTTATGATGTGTGGTATAGGATTTATGATGTGTGGTATAGGTTTGATGTGTGGTATAGGTTTGATGTGTGGTGTAGGATTTATGATGTGTGGTATAGGTTTATGATGTGTGGTATAGATTTATGATGTGTGGTATAGGATTTATGATGTGTGGTATAGGATTTATGATGTGTGGTATAGATTTATGATGTGTGGTATAGGTTTATGATGTGTGGTATAGGTTATATGATGTGTGGTATAGGTTTTATGATGTGTGGTATAGGTTTATGATGTGTGCTATAGGTTTGATGTGGTATATGTTTTATGATGTGTGGTATAGGTTTGATGTGGTATATGTTTTATGATGTGTGGTATATGTTTTATGATGTGTGGTATATGTTTTATGATGTGTGGTATAGGTTTGATGTGGTATATGTTTTATGATGTGTGGTATAGGCTTTATGATGTGTGGTATATGTTTTATGATGTGGTATGGGTTTATGATGTGTGGTATATGTTTTATGATGTGTGGTATAGGTTTGATGTGGTATATGTTTTATGATGTGTGGTATAGGTTTTATGATGTGTGGTATAGGTTTTATGATGCGTGGTATAGGATTTATGATGTGTGGTATAGATTTATGATGCGTGGTATAGGATTTATGATGTGTGGTATATGTTTTATGATGTGGTATGGGTTTATGATGTGTGGTATATGTTTTATGATGTGTGGTATATGTTTTATGATGTGGTATGGGTTTATGATGTGTGGTATATGTTTTATGATGTGTGGTATAGGTTTTATGATGTGTGGTATATGTTTTATGATGTGTGGTATAGGTTTATGATGTGTGGTATAGGTTTTATGATGTGTGGTATAGATTTATGATGCGTGGTATAGGATTTATGATGTGTGGTATATGTTTTATGATGTATGCTATAGGTTTTATGATGTGTGGTATATGTTTTATGATGTCTGCTGTAGGTTTTATGGAATCCATTTTGTTGTCCCCCCCATCCGCTTTCACGGCATTTCATTAAGATTCTAAGGCTTCCTATTGTGACATCACTTCCAACCGTCATTTTCTCATGCAACTTTTGACCCAAATCAGCTAATTATTCCCACTTTGCAACCACATAGACAAAATATTCCAAGCTTACCAGCTTCGTATAATTCTCTGCTACTCAAATCTGGTGTTTGGATGAAACTTAACATTCGGATCAATATTTACAGCAATTTAAGTCACCATATCAACATTTTCTGTAACATTTTTGCAAACAACATCAATTTTGACCACTACCACGAAAAGTTAGTGTATGGGCTATTCGTCTACGGAATCAAAATATTCAATACGGAACTTATGGTACAGTTGTTTTTGTAACAGCATTACCACGTGTTTTTCAAACTTTCCCAAACAGCTGCCGTTTTGACCACAACCACATACAACAATCTGACCACACAACTGCTTAGCATATCGAGTGACAACAACCACACAATTACATACCACAACCACACAACTTCTGACCATACAACTTCTGATCACACATTTAACTATTGACCATATCCAAACTACCGACCACAACTTCTGACAAAATCAAATGAATTTCCATGGTATTTAAAAATGACATTTTTACACTTTCACTTCCACAAACAAACGTATAAAGAGCTTTAGCTAGCTCCACCAACTTTCATTACAACTTACAACTTTACTTGTAAAGAGCTTTAGCTAGCTCCACCAACTTTCATTACAACTTACAACTTTACTTGTAACGAGCTTTAGCTAGCTCCACCAACTTTCATTACAACTTACAACTTTACTTGTAAAGAGCTTTAGCTAGCTCCACCAACTTTCATTACAACTTACAACTTTACTTGTAAAGAGCTTTAGCTAGCTCCACCAACTTTCATTACAACTTACAACTTTACTTGTAAAGAGCTTTAGCTAGCTCCACCAACTTTCATTACAACTTACAACTTTACTTGTAAAGAGCTTTAGCTAGCTCCACCAACTTTCATTACAACTTACAACTTTACTTGTAAAGAGCTTTAGCTAGCTCCACCAACTTTCATTACAATTTACAACTTTACTTGTAAAGAGCTTTAGCTAGCTCCACCAACTGTCATTACAACTTACAACTTTACTTGTAAAGAGCTTTAGCTAGCTCCACCAACTTTCATTACAACTTACAACTTTACTTGTAAAGAGCTTTAGCTAGCTCCACCAACTTTCATTACAACTTACAACTTTACTTGTAACGAGCTTTAGCTAGCTCCACCAACTTTCATTACAAATTACAACTTTACTTGTAAAGAGCTTTAGCTAGCTCCACCAACTTTCATTACAATTTACAACTTTACTTGTAAAGAGCTTTAGCTAGCTCCACCAACTTTCATTACAATTTACAACTTTACTTGTAAAGAGCTTTAGCTAGCTCCACCAACTTTCATTACAATTTACAACTTTACTTGTAAAGAGCTTTAGCTAGCTCCACCAACTTTCATTACAACTTACAGCTTTACTTGTAAAGAGCTTTAGCTAGCTCCACCAACTTTCATTACAACTTACAGCTTTACTTGTAAAGAGCTTTAGCTAGCTCCACCAACTTTCATTACAACTTACAACTTTACTTGTAAAGAGCTTTAGCTAGCTCCACCAACTTTCATTACAATTTACAACTTTACTTGTAAAGAGCTTTAGCTAGCTCCACCAACTTTCATTACAATTTACAACTTTACTTGTAAAGAGCTTTAGCTAGCTCCACCAACTTTCATTACAATTTACAACTTTACTTGTAAAGAGCTTTAGCTAGCTCCACCAACTTTCATTACAACTTACAGCTTTACTTGTAAAGAGCTTTAGCTAGCTCCACCAACTTTCATTACAACTTACAGCTTTACTTGTAAAGAGCTTTAGCTAGCTCCACCAACTTTCATTACAACTTACAACTTTACTTGTAAAGAGCTTTAGCTAGCTCCACCAACTTTCATTACAATTTACAACTTTACTTGTAAAGAGCTTTAGCTAGCTCCACCAACTTTCATTACAATTTACAACTTTACTTGTAAAGAGCTTTAGCTAGCTCCACCAACTTTCATTACAATTTACAACTTTACTTGTAAAGAGCTTTAGCTAGCTCCACCAACTTTCATTACAACTTACAACTTTACTTGTAAAGAGCTTTAGCTAGCTCCACCAACTTTCATTAAAATGTACAACTTTACTTGTAAAGAGCTTTAGCTAGCTCCACCAACTTTCATTACAACTTACAACTTTACTTGTAAAGAGCTTTAGCTAGCTCCACCAACTTTCATTACAACTTACAACATTACTTGTAAAGAGCTTTAGCTAGCTCCACCAACTTTCATTACAACTTACAACTTTACTTGTAAAGTTACCGTCTAGTTTTTAATACAATATTATTTTTGTTTGGGGACTTCACTGATGTCTCTGTCCTTGGCGTGCACACACGCACACACACACACACACACACACACACACACACACACACACACACACACACACACACACACACACACACACACACACACACACACACACACACACACACACACACACACACACACACACACACACACACACACACACACACACACACACACACACACACACACTGAGCTGTGTCTCTCCACACAGGACACACTGAAGGACTTCTTGGATAGGAAGGAGAGGGGAGAGCTGATGGTGCAGAAAACTGGGTTCCTCAAACAAAACATCCTCAAACAGGTCAGAGTATCTTAAATAAGACATCAGTCAGTCTTATACCCCCCCGTCCCACGTCCCCGTCCCCGTCCCCACCTGTCTTTTCCCACTAGCTGACATTTCTGAAAGCTACTTTGTTGAGGACAAATGTACTTACTATGACTGAGATATGTAGTTGTTCCACCTAGATGAATGCATTAACTGTATCACTCGGGATAAGTTTCTGCTAAATAACTCAAATGTAATGTGTGTGTGTGTGTGTGTGTGTGTGTGTGTGTGTGTGTGTGTGTGTGTGTGTGTGTGTGTGTGTGCGTGCGTGCGTGCGTGCGTGTGTAGGTTAGCCTGTCTGTTTCTGTGGGAGGTGCAGTGTGTTTTGGTGATGTTGTGATGCTGGTGAATGTGTGCGGAGACAACAGCTGCTCAGTCAGCATCTACGCTGACCTGACCAACCTGGGGGAGGGGCCTAGTCCAGGTACATACACGCGTGCCATAACTCTATCCCTGAGGGACAGTCACTAAGCCAGAAGTAATATTTAGGATTTTTCAAAAGACAAGCTTCATCCATGTCACCAATGTGGATACTGTCCAATGATGGTGATGATAGTGATGATGATGATGATGATGATAGTGATGATAATGATAGTATTAATAGTGATGACAGTGATGATGATAGTGGTGATAGTGATGGTGGTGATAGTGATGATGATGACAGTGATGATGATGATAGTGATGATGATGATGATGATAGTGGTGATGATGATGATGATAGTGGTGATGATGATGATAGTGGTGATGATGATGATAGTGGTGATGATGATGATAGTGGTGATGATGATGATAGTGGTGATGATGATGATAGTGTAGCTCAGTTGGTAGAGCATGGCGCTTGTAACGCCAGGGTAGTGGGTTCGATCCCCAGGGCCACCCATACGTAGAATGTATGCACACATGACTGTAAGTCGCTTTGGATAAAAGCATCTGCTAAATGGCATATATTTATGATAGCAATGATGATAGTGATGCTGATGATATTGATAGTGATGATAATGATGATGATAGTAATGATAGCAATGATGATAGTGACGATGATGATAGTGGTGATGATAATGATGATGATAGTGATGATAGCAATGATGATAGTGATGCTGATGATATTGATAGTGATGATAATGATGATGATAGTAATGATAGCAATGATGATAGTGACGATGATGACAGTGATGATGATAGTGATGATAGCAATGATGATAGTGATGCTGATGATAGTGGTGATGACAGTGATGATGATAGTGATGATGATGATAATATAAACCCTGTTTGTCTCTCTAGCCATTCAGGCTCCCTGTGGGGTCAGTGGGGGGAGGAGTCTGCAGCCATGCACACGCAACGCATTCATCGTCAGCAGGTACACACACACACACACACACACACACACACACACACACACACACACACACACACACACACACACACACACACACACACACACACACACACACACACACACACACACACACACACACACACACACACACACACACACACACACACACACACACACACACACACGCACGCACACAGAGGAATAGGTGTTTTTTAACATTGCGGTGTGTGTCCAGTGTGGATGGCAGTGCAGAGGGAGAGCCTCTGCGCTACAATCAGAGTTTCGCCCTCAGAACAACTAGTGGCTTTGCTGGAGGGGTGAGTTCCAGAGACACACACACACATAAACATCTAACACTATACATATTAGACCTCTATAAGAAAAATACATGAACCTAACCGTAACCCATAGAACTACATTATATACCTCTATAATATAATACATAACCCCAACCCATAGAACTACATATTATACCTCTATAATATAATACATAACCCCAACCCATAGAACTACATTATATACCTCTATAATATAATACATAACCCCAACCCATAGAACTACATTATATACCTCTATAATATAATACATAACCCCAACCCATAGAACTACATATTATACCTCTATAATATAATACATAACCCCAACCCATAGAACTACATATTATACCTCTATAATATAATACATAACCGTAACCCATAGAACTACATTATATACCTCTATAATATAATACATGACCCCAACCCATAGAACTACATTATATACCTCTATAATATAATACATAACCCCAACACATAGAACTACATTATATACCTCTATAATATAATACATAACCCCAACACATAGAACTACATATTATACCTCTATAATATAATACATAACCCCAACCCATAGAACTACATATTATACCTCTATAATATAATACATAACCCCAACCCATAGAACTACATATTATACCTCTATAATATAATACATAACCCCAACCCATAGAACTACATTATATACCTCTATAATATAATACATAACCCAACCCATAGAACTACATTATATACCTCTATAATATAATACATAACCCCAACCCATAGAACTACATTATATACCTCTATAATATAATACATAACCCCAACCCATAGAACTACATATTATACCTCTATAATATAATACATAACCCCAACCCATAGAACTACATTATATACCTCTATAATATAATACATAACCCCAACCCATAGAACTACATTATATACCTCTATAATATATAATATAATACATAACCCCAACCCATAGAACTACATTATATACCTCTATAATATAATACATAACCCCAACCCATAGAACTACATATTATACCTCTATAATATAATACATAACCCCAACCCATAGAACTACATTATATACCTCTATAATATAATACATAACCCCAACCCATAGAACTACATATTATACCTCTATAATATAATACATAACCCCAACCCATAGAACTACATATTATACCTCTATAATATAATACATAACCCCAACCCATAGAACTACATTATATACCTCTATAATATAATACATAACCCCAACACATAGAACTACATTATATACCTCTATAATATAATACATAACCCCAACCCATAGAACTACATTATATACCTCTATAATATAATACATAACCCCAACCCATAGAACTACATATTATACCTCTATAATATAATACATAACCCCAACCCATAGAACTACATTATATACCTCTATAATATAATACATAACCTAACCCATAGAACTACATTATATACCTCTATAATATAATACATAACCCCAACCCATAGAACTACATATTATACCTCTATAATATAATACATAACCCCTATAATATAATAACCCATAGAACTACATTATATACCTCTATAATATAATACATAACCCCAACCCATAGAACTACATTATATACCTCTATAATATAATACATAACCCCAACCCATAGAACTACATATTATACCTCTATAATATAATACATAACCCCAACCCATAGAACTACATTATATACCTCTATAATATAATACATAACCCCAACCCATAGAACTACATTATATACCTCTATAATATAATACATAACCCCAACCCATAGAACTACATTATATACCTCTATAATATAATACATAACCCCAACCCATAGAACTACATATTATACCTCTATAATATAATACATAACCCCAACTATAATATAATACATAACCCCAACCCATAATAATTATATAATACATAACCCCAACCCATAGAACTACATTATATACCTCTATAATATAATACATAACCCCAACCCATAGAACTACATTTATACCTCTATAATATAATACATAACCCCAACCCATAGAACTACATTATATACCTCTATAATATAATACATAACCCCAACCCATAGAACTACATTATATACCTCTATAATATAATACATAACCCCAACCCATAGAACTACATTATATACCTCTATAATATAATACATAACCCCAACCCATAGAACTACATTATATACCTCTATAATATAATACATAACCCCAACCCATAGAACTACATTATATACCTCTATAATATAATACATAACCCCAACCCATAGAACTACATTATATACCTCTATAATATAATACATAACAACCCATAGAACTACATTATAACTAACCCCAACATAGAATATATACCTCTATAATATAATACATAACCCCAACCCATAGAACTACATTATATACTCTATAATATAATACATCTATAGAATATTATATACATAACCCCAACCCATAGAACTACATATTATACCTCTATATAATATAATACATTATAACCCTATAATATAATACATAACCCATAGAACTACATTATATACCTCTATAATATAATACATAACCCCAACCCATAGAACTACATTATATACCTCTATAATATAATACATAACCCCAACCCATAGAACTACATTATATACCTCTATAATATAATACATAACCCCAACCCATAGAACTACATTATATACCTCTATAATATAATACATAACCCCAACCCATAGAACTACATTATATACCTCTATAATATAATACATAACCCCAACCCATAGAACTACATTATAACCCTATAATATAATACATAACCCCAACCCATAGAACTACATTATATACCTCTATAATATAATACATAACCCCAACCCATAGAACTACATTATATACCTCTATAATATAATACATAACCCCAACCCATAGAACTACATTATATACCTCTATAATATAATATAATACATAACTACATTATATACCTCTATAATATAAACCAACCCATAGAACTACATTATATACCTCTATAATATAATACATAACCCCAACCCATAGAACTACATATTATACCTCTATAATATAATACATAACCCCAACCCATAGAACTACATTATATACCTCTATAATATAATACATAACCCCAACCCATAGAACTACATTATATACCTCTATAATATAATACATAACCCCAACCCATAGAACTACATTATTATACCTCTATAATATAATACATAACCATTATAACCCATAGAACTACAGAACTTATATACCTCTATAATATAATACATAACCCCAACCCATAGAACTACATTATATACCTCTATAATATAATATAACCCCAACCCATAGAACTCTATAATAATATAATACATAACCCCAACCCATAGAACTACATTATATACCTCTATAATATAATACATAACCCCAACCCATAGAACTACATTATATACCTCTATAATATAATAATAACCCCAATATAGAACTACATTATTATACCTCTATAATATAATACATAACCCCAACCCATAGAACTACATTATATACCTCTATAATATAATACATAACCCCAACCATAGAACTACATTATATACCTCTATAATATAATACATAACCCCAACCCATAGAACTACATATTATACCTCTATAATATAATACATAACCCCAACCCATAGAACTACATTATATACCTCTATAATATAATACATAACCCCAACCCATAGAACTACATTATATACCTCTATAATATAATACATAACCCCAACCCATAGAACTACATACATTATATACCTCTATAATATAATACATAACCCCAACCCATAGAACTACATTATATACCTCTATAATATAATACATAACCCCAACCCATAGAACTACATTATATACCTCTATAATATAATACATAACCCCAACCCATAGAACTACATTATATACCTCTATAATATAATACATAACCCCAACCCATAGAACTACATTATATACCTCTATAATATAATACATAACCCCAACCCATAGAACTACATATTATACCTCTATAATATAATACATAACCCCAACCCATAGAACTACATTATATACCTCTATAATATAATACATAACCCCAACCCATAGAACTACATTATATACCTCTATAATATAATACATAACCCCAACCCATAGAACTACATTATATACCTCTATAATATAATACATAACCCCAACCCATAGAACTACATATAATATAATACATAACCCCAACCCATAGAACTACATTATATACCTCTATAATATAATACATAACCCCAACCCATAGAACTACATTATATACCTCTATAATATAATACATAACCCCAACCCATAGAACTACATTATATACCTCTATAATATAATACATAACCCCAACCCATAGAACTACATATTATACCTCTATAATATAATACATAACCCCAACCCATAGAACTACATTATATACCTCTATAATATAAACATAACCCCAACATAGAACTACATTATATACCTCTATAATATAATACATAACCCCAACCCATAGAACTACATTATATACCTCTATAATATAGAATACATAACCCCAACCCATAGAACTACATTATATACCTCTATAATATAATACATAACCCCAACCCATAGAACTACATATTATACCTCTATAATATAATACATAACCCCAACCCATAGAACTACATTATATACCTCTATAATATAATACATAACCCCAACCCATAGAACTACATTATATACCTCTATAATATAATACATAACCCCAACCCATAGAACTACATATTATACCTCTATAATATAATACATAACCCCAACCCATAGAACTACATTATATACCTCTATAATATAATACATAACCCCAACCCATAGAACTACATTATATACCTCTATAATATAATACATAACCCCAACCCATAGAACTACATTATATACCTCTATAATATAATACATAACCCCAACCCATAGAACTACATTATATACCTCTATAATATAATACATAACCCCAACCCATAGAACTACATTATATACCTCTATAATATAATACATAACCCCAACACATAGAACTACATTATATACCTCTATAATATAATACATAACCCCAACCCATAGAACTACATTATATACCTCTATAATATAATACATAACCCCAACCCATAGAACTACATTATATACCTCTATAATATAATACATAACCCCAACCCATAGAACTACATA